>NW_026719436.1:0-11561 GCF_029784015.1 Lycium ferocissimum | reverse complement strand
AATCACACCAAGTTGATAAGGGCACTTAATTTAGTAGGAAAACCACAAGACAAAAATTTTTGGATCAAGATTTTTGGTCTTCTCTTCCTCTCTTCCTTGGCCGAATTGGCCTTCTTATTTTTGCTCTTCTTTCTCTTGTTTTTTTTTTCTTGCTCTCTTATTTCTTGAACTCAAATGAAGTCCTCTCTTATATATATAATTCTCTTAGTCATGTGAGGGGCACATGCCCCTCTCTAGATTTTTCTTTCTTCTTTTTTTTTCTAGAATTTTCCTATATTTCTCTAGAAAAGATGACTTATTTTGTCATCAATTTTCATTCTTTTTCTTTTCCCTTTTTTTTTTTTTTTTGAACCTTCATGAACTCCATGTGAAATTCCCATTTTGCCCCTCCACTTTTCTCAATATTACCATTTTGCCCCTAACCTTCCACATTATTTCCATTGGCCATTTTGCAAATTTCTCTTTTTACCCTTGGTCTTTCTCAATATTTCCATACCACCAATGTTCATAAATAATATTCCTAACAACTCGCACATTAAAATAATTCTTGAAAATGATCTTGTCCTTAGCTTGCCACGACTTTCTCGAATTATCCGAATGCATGAAATACGGGATATAACATTTTGTATGTTGTGGATGGTTTTTATATGTTGTAGAGTGAAGAAATGGACGAAATATACGAAAATATGTGTGTTGGTGTGTGGCCGTATATGTATAGTGTTGGATGATTGTGGGTAGTGTAGTATGTAAAAATGGGTGAAAATCATGAAGGTATAGATGTTGGGTAGTAACCGTGTGTGTGTAGTATTGGACCGTGCATGGTTGTGTTGTGTAGAAAAGAATGGATTAATTTTATGTAGCATGTTGGTTGTTGTTGTCGTTGTAATGTAATGTATAGAAACGGATGAAAAACTCATGAGAATATGTATGTGGTTGTTGTGGCCGAATGATAGGTGGTTTGGCAAGTTGTAGTGAATTGACTCTATTTAATATTTTAGTTGTTGAATTGTGAATTTCATAATGATAAATGAAGGTTTGATGGCTTAAAGTGAAGTTATAACCATTATCGGAATGTTGAAGAAGTCGATGCGGCATTAGCTTGAATTCTTACATTGCATGAGTAATGTTGTTAATGCGGGGTTGTTGATATGGATTATCGATATAACTCATAAATTTGGAAGGAAGTAATGCGTTGTTGACTTTGGTGGTGTTGTGAGATTTCGGGTGGAAGTATGTATTAATTGGGTTGCTTGAATATTTTGTGAATTGAATTGAATTGAATTGAATATTGAAGTGTTGCTAGAATAATTGCTAGCATTGTTATTGGTTTGGCCGAGTTCCATTCTCGGGTTTGTTGTTAATGATTTGGGCCGTGTAAGATCTCGGGGATGGTATATACGGGGAGATGTTGCCGAAATTTCGGATCATAAGTGAATTTATTTGAAAAATCAAGACAAGTGTGCTTAGTAATGAATCTAATGGTTGCATCAATTTTCTTGAATGTAGACTAACAAGTACGGACAAGCGTATCTAGTAAGGCGCGGCACGGGTATGTGAGGCTCGTCTCTTTTCTTCAAAAGCATGACCCCCACGTTATAATGTCTTAAATGTTTTTATATCTTCCTTGCTTGCAAAAAATTAGAAGCCTATGACTCCAAGGTATAAGTCTTTTCCTAATAAGTTCATAGTTGTTTTTTTTTCAAATGTCCATACTTTTCAAAAACCAAGTTTTAAGAGGTTGAGAGTTTTTATGACTAAAATGACGAATATGATTTTATAATGACAACGATGATGACAAATATGAGAAAACATCTATGACGAATATGTCGAGGATACGTTCCTGCCATGGATATGACAGTATGAGAATGTTAAGTTATTTCTTGATTTCTCAACTCTACTTATGGATAATGACTATTTTAACGATCTCTAGTATATGAAACGATGCCTTACGATCCTATTCCATGTTTTCTCATGATGTTACTCTCCATTGTTAGTCTCGCCTTATATTAATTGTCCCTTCAAGGTGAGGCACGACGCCCATGGCTATTCGATAACATCATCGGAGGTTACCGACCTTACGTCACTCCGATAAAGACATGGCTTTCTTTGGGCTCTCCTGCATGCTTATATGATATATGTATATGACACATGTATATGTATATGGGGGATATAGGGAAAGGGAGACATGTTGCACTATAGACGCATTGCCACCTGGTCAACCGGCTAGCGTAAACTCCATCCCGGACGCGGATGCCGCGGGACATATGTAGGCGAGCCGATGTCGTTCGGCGCTATGACATGTTCTATTTTCACATGTATACGGAAAAAATGTTTTCAAAGGAAAGAATAAGCATGCATGGCATACGCCTAGGCGGCATTCATATGTACGGGTTACTCTTCTTCCTCATGATATGTTCTATGCTTTTATATGGATATTATTCATATGTATACTCCTTACTACGTTATTTGTTCATGCCTTACATACTCGGTACATTGCTCGTGCGACGCCCCTTTTGTGGGCGCGCGTTTCATGCCGCGCGGTACACCGAACGGTAGAAGCCATTACGAAGACGTTCCGGCGAGTTAGTAGACTCTATTTGTTACGGAGTCTGTCGAGTCGAGTATGTGTGTGCGTGGGTTTGTTCAAAGTTAGAGACTTTGCGGACGGAGTCGTGGGTCTAGAGTGTCAGTTTGAAAACGGCCCCACTAGCCGATATGTTTTTATTATACATTATGTTATAGAGTCCTTATGCTTACAGACTGTGTTTAATTTGAGAAACGACAAAAAGATTTTGAAAATTTTACTATGTATTTTACTTTCATTTGATTTAAGAATCCAAAGAGAATATGTGAGTAATAAGAGTCCGCGGGTTCGCAGCTCACGAATATGGGGTCGGATGCGCATCACACCTAGTAAGGTCGGGGTGTGACAAAGTGGTATCAGAGCCAGGTCTGTCCTAGGGGTTGTCTGCAAAGTCGTGTCCAAGAGAGTCTTGTTTATGGGTGTGAAGCCGGCCACATTTATAAACGGAGGTACGGGGCATCTAGGAATTGTTGACCTTCTTTCTGTCCTGTGATCGTGTGATAGAGCCAAGTCTTAAGAAATAAGATTTTCCTATATAAGCCGGACGTACGATGGAAGAAAGCGAGTGACGCTATGGAAGGCCATAGAGGTAAGTCCTAACGTAATTGTTCAATCACTGAAATTGGAAGCACTGGATGGTAGGTGGAATGTGTCATAAGGCCGTATGTTCTGCGAGGTGTTCTCGATATTTACGACGCACAGATTTTGAATAGTAGCCATGGTAAAGGAGGTCCTACCAGAATGGGTACGTCTAAGGAAGAAGTGCGGAAAGGAAATACGATAAACAGACAATAAGCAAGATGCGACGATTCAGAAAGGTTATGGATTTGGCATGGCGATGAAGATGCGATCACTACCATCGGAATGCGGAGATCCGGGACAAGTAGTCACACACACAGGTGGAAGGTGAACATTCGGAGCTGAAAAGGGTAAAAAAGTAATTGTAAAAAGAAGACGTGTTACGAAAATGTCCCGAAATCGGTAAGGCTTTAAATTGCTCCAGATCAGGTAATAAAGGTCATGGGAAGGAGCGGACGCGATTATATCAGCATTAAGGCACCGGATTCCACCAAAGTTTCGAGGTTAAGCGTGCTCAGGTAGGAGCAATTCTATGATGGGTGACCCCCTGGAAAGTATGTGAGAAATTCAATATATTCAGACCTAAGAGACAAATGAGAAGTTAGGGTAGCCTAAGGGAAACTAGAGCGTATGGGATGGTTGGAGACCATAAGAAGACGCGTAGGTCGAAAACCGACTTGCTCGGCGAAGAGACAGGAAGTGCATCACAGCTTTGGAATTAGGGTAGGCTTGAACAGTAGTTGGAGATATTTTGTGGGTTAGTTGATAGTAATATATATATATATATATATATATATATATGAAGGTGTAGGATATCCCAGATATGATTGTATCGGTGGACATGTGAGTCCCAGCAATTGAAGCTACGATATAAAAAGCATCAACCGAGCAAGGGTACCGAAGATCGAGTAACCATAAGAATAAATGGTACAAGTGTTGCAAAGTAAGTCGTTATTATTTCACTATAGGTTGAGATTGGAAATTCTAGTATAACGATATTTGGAAAAGAAAGAGAGTGAGTAGATGGAAAATGAAGAGATCAAAGTGACGGAAGAAAGAGAAAGGTAAGGAACCTCAGTAAGTGAAGCTCCCGAGAAAAACTACCGGCAAAACACGAGGCTATTGGGGAAAGGACTCGAAATAAGCATGTGAAAAGGGGATAGAGTGTGGTAAAAGAAGACAGGAGAGGAATGTATGGGATTCGAGAACTAATTGCGATAAGTGAGGCTAAAAGAATAGTAACCGTGACAAGGAAATGTGAAGTAAGAAAAGGAATGACTAAGTTTAGTGGCGGTGTTGTAAGACTTCGGTATTGAAAGGTATATAAAGGTAATGGGTCGACATTGTCGAGTGGAAGTTGAAGGTGTGGAATAAGAGTTCATGTGAAGTGCGAAGGATTTGATCTTAGCGGAAACGGAATAAATGGAGGAACGTGCATAGGAGACCGCTCGGTTATAGCATCATAAATATAGTTAATGACCCTATGAATAAGGATGAAGGAAGTAAAAATTGTAAGGATTCTATGCTAAGGGCAAGACGAGCATGGACGTACGGTACAACGTGAAGGTGTAGTTAAGGAAATTTTTGAGTAAGTGAGCGAAGCAAGGGAGAAAACGAATAGTGAATGGTAAGGTATGGAAATATGGATAGAGGGACGACAAGGACAAAGTAAAAGAAAAACTTAGGATTAGAAGTTTCCGACATGTTAGACACGAGTTGGGAAGGAAGACGAGGAATAAGGTATAGACGAAGACTTCATAAAAAATTTGTTGGCATATAAGGAACCCCTTAAAGGAGGGGAGAACATATTGTAGCCTGGAGCCAGGGTTTAAGGCATATCGGCCTATCAAGAGGATACATGAAAGAAGTAGGAACAAGTTGGTGCAGTGGATTAGGAAACCTATGACACGGAATGAGGACTCATGTAAAGACCGAGGAGTTCGACCATAAGGGAAATAGGGTAAAAGTTAAGGAGTGAGCATGAAGGAAAGGACAGCTATGAAAGGAACCCCCCGAAGTGCTACGAGACCCCATAAGATCAGTCGAACATTCGAGGACGAATGTTCTAAGGAGGGGAGGATGTTATAACCCGTATTTGGTACGCTTGGATAATTCGGGATAATTGCGAGAAGTTAAAGGCAAGACTATTTCCAAAATTATTTTAATGTACAAGTGGGTTGTGAATATTATTTATGAACCTTATTAGTATGGAAATGTTGGAAAAGGCCAAGGGTAAAAAGGGATATTTACTAAAAGGTTCATGGTAATATTATGGAAGGCTAAGGGCAAAATGGGAACTTCACAAAAATTGTCTTGAAAATTCTAGACCAAGCCAAGGCTTGGCCATGTGTGTGTATGTGTATATGTGGGTCCCACTCTTATATGGACCAAATTTATAAAAAGACAAGTGGTCATCTTGTTTTAATTTAAGGAAATTTCAAGAAAAAGGAAGAAATTTCTAGAAAAAGGAAGAAGGGGAGGCATGTGGCCATTTCATATTTAATGGGGGATAATTATAAATTATAAGGACATATGGACTAAAGTTACAAAAGAAGACACTTAGTCTTCTTTAAGTATTTTGGAAAATTCAAGAAGAATGGAGAAGAGGGCATGTGCCCCTCACATGCCTATAAGAACTATATATATAAGAGAGAGAGCCTACCAAGCAAGACATAATTGTCATGAAAAATTCAAGAAAAACTCCAAGCAAAAATTAGGGGCCACTCGACCATGGCTATGGAGAATTGACTTCATGAAGTTGATCAAGAAAAAAATTATTGCTTCTAGTATTCCAAGCAAGTTGAAGGCCCTAATTAACATGGAGTGGTTGTTGAAACAAGAAAACCATTCATTCTTGCAAGGCACAACTCTAGCGAAGTTGAAGAACTAAGTGGAAAAAAGTAAGGTTTCATCTTCTTTTGTATGTTGTGGATGGTTTTTATATGTTGTAGAGTGAAGAAATGGACGAAATATATGAAAATATGTGTGTTGGTGTGTGGCCGTATATGTATAGTGTTGGATGATTGTGGGTAGTGTAGTATGTAAAAATGGGTGAAAATCATGAAGGTATAGATGTTGGGTAGTAACCGTGTGTGTGTAGTATTGGACCGTGCATGGTTGTGTTGTGTAGAAAAGAATGGATTAATTTTATGTAGCATGTTGGTTGTTGTTGTCGTTGTAATGTAATGTATAGAAACGGATGAAAAACTCATGAGAATATGTATGTGGTTGTTGTGGCCGAATGATAGGTGGTTTGGCAAGTTGTAGTGAATTGACTCTATTTAATATTTTAGTTGTTGAATTGTGAATTTCATAATGATAAATGAAGGTTTGATGGCTTAAAGTGAAGTTATAACCATTATCGGAATGTTGAAGAAGTCGATGCGGCATTAGCTTGAATTCTTACATTGCATGAGTAATGTTGTTAATGCATATATGGTTGTTGATATGGATTGTCGATATAACTCATAAATTTGGAAGGAAGTAATGCGTTGTTGACTTTGGTGGTGTTGTGAGATTTCGGGTGGAAGTATGTATTAATTGGGTTGCTTGAATATTTTGTGAATTGAATTGAATTGAATATTGAAGTGTTGCTAGAATAATTGCTAGCATTGTTATTGGTTTGGCCGAGTTCCATTCTCGGGTTTGTTGTTGATGATTTGGGCCGAGTAAGATCTCGGGGATGGTGTATTTACAGGGGGGATGGTGTATTTACAGGGGAGATGTTGCCGAAATTTCGGCAGATCATAAGTGAATTTATTTGAAAAATCAAGACAAGTGTGCTTAGTAATGAATCTAATGGTTGCATCAATTTTCTTGAATGTAGACTAACAAGTCCGGACAAGCGTATCTAGTAAGGCGCGGCACGTGTATGTGAGGCTCGTCTCTTTTCTTCAAAAGGCATGACCCCCGCGTTATAATGTCTTAAATGTTTTTATATCTTCCTTGCTTGCAAAAATTAGAAGCCTATGACTCCAAGGTATAAGTCTTTTCCTAATAAGTTCATCGTTGTTTTTTTTTCAAATGTCCATACTTTTCAAAAACCAAGTTTTAAGAGGTTGAGAGTTTTTATGACTAAAACGACGAATATGATTTTATAATGACAACGATGATGACAAATATGAGAAAACGTCTATGACGAATATGTCGAGGATACGTTCCTACCATGGATATGACAGTATGAGAATGTTAAGTTATTTCTTGATTTCTCAACTCTACTTATGGATAATGACTATTTTAACGATCTCTAGTATATGAAACGATGCCTTACGATCCTATTCCATGTTTTCTCATGATGTTACTCTCCATTGTTAGTATCGCCTTATATTAATTGTCCCTTCAAGGTGAGGCACGACGCCCATGGCTATTCCATAACATCATCGGAGGTTACGGACCTTACGTCACTCCGATATAGACATGGCTTTCTTTGGGATCTCTCGCATGCTTATATGATATATGTATATGACATATGTATATGTATATGGTGGATATGGGGAAAGGAGAGACATGTTGCGCTATAGACGCATTGCCACCGGTCGGTGGCGTAAACTCCATCCCGGACGCGGGATGCCGGACGCGGGACATATGGGGCGAGCCGACGTCGTTCGGCGCTATGACATGTTCTATTTTCACATGTATACGGAAAATAAATGTTTTCAAAGGAAAGAATAAGCATGCACGGCATCTGCCCTAGGCGGCATTCACATGTACAGGTTACTCTTCTTCCTCATGATATGTTCTATGCTTTTATATGGATATTATTCATATGTATACTCCTTACTACGTTATTTGTTCATGCCTTACATACTCAGTACATGCTCGTACTGACGCCTCTTTTTTGTGGGCGCTTACGTTTCATGCCGCGCGGGTACACCGGACGAGTAGAAGCCATTACGAAGACGTTCCCGGCGGAGTTAGTAGACTCTATTTGTTAAGTCCCGTCGAGTCATAGTATGTGTCTTGTGCGCTTGTTCAAAGTTAGAGACTTTGCAGACGGAGTCGTGGGTCTAGAGTGTCAGTTTTGAAAACGGCCCCACTAGCCGATATGTTTTTATTATACATTATGTTATAGAGTCCTTATGCTTACAGACTGTGTTTAATTTGAGAAACGACAAGAAGATTTTGAAAATTTTACTATGTATTTTACTTTCATTTGATTTAAGAATCCAAAGAGAATATGTGAGTAATAAGAGTCCGCGGGTTCGCTCGGCTCCGAATATGGGGTCGGGTGCCCATCACACCCTAGTAAGATCGGGGTGTGACAGTTTCACTTTTTAGTATATATAAGTTCTTGTTATGCTTGCTGTGGACCGATTATGGAGACGACGTCTTACCTTTGCATATGCTTAAGTTATTAGTATGTTGATTATGGTTAATGGGTGTGTACGAGTGCCCAGCTCGGGCACTAGTCACGGCCTACGGGGTTGGGTCGTGACAATTACATATGCATACATCAGGAAAACATACATTAGGACTTGGAGGCGACTATAGCTATGTCAGGGCGACATAAGGTCGTGGAACCCCGATTGCATTATGGAGTAATCAAATCATCGTATCTCACCTTGAAGGGACGAACATTTTAAGGTGAGTGTGCATAAGAAGAAGCACCAACGGAACCATACTTAGAATCTTTGACTTCGTGGGCATCATATCCCGCTTTAGGATTCTATAGACTTATCTCGTCAACATCAATTGTCATACTCATGTCTCACCTTCTTTCTTTACCTTATACATAAATAGCCCCTTAGGGTCATGGACTCATCATCACCATTATCGTGCTCATAATATATCTCTTATCTTTACCTCATATGGCTATTCATGAACGTAGACTCCTAGTTCTTCGGTATTTAGGAATTTCTTGGGGAAGGAGGAAAAATCATGCCTTGAAGGGAAAGAGACTAACATCATAAGATAGGTCTAGCAACAATAAATAATAGCAAAGAATCGCATGAAGGTCATTAGCTTTGTAGAAATTTTGTATCATAAGTTTTAAGATTTCTCGACCTGGGTTCATTATCGTATTTATAACATACCTCTTAACTTATCTCATGAGAGCTCTTTATAACGTAGACTCATCATTTCCGATACATACATATGTGTAGAGAAGTCATAGAAAGATAGGAGGATTCATACCATAGAGTCATGCCTTAGAAAGAAAGGACTAGTCTTATATACCTTTGTCGTTTAACTATCTGATTGCTTGCTCGTTCTCCTTTAATGCACACGTTCGACCTTCAAAAGGATTCGTATCGACATTATCTAAACATCTATAAAGACGTGCTTACTAAAGCTAGAGAAAATTGGGCAGCGTTTCCTTTGTTTATACAGCTTCCTCTATATTCCATATCAACTCCCAAACGTTAATAACAACTATCACAATATCATAAACAACAATCATCATTTATTTGCACTATCTACATTTCGTAGTTCCCCCTCAATTCCTCCATAATCATGACCATAGTTAAGTATCATGTTTCTTCACATATAATGTCACGATCCAACCCCGTAGGCCGTGACTAGTGCCCGAGCTGGGCACCCAAACACAATCACTAATCCGAATCGCATACAGATGGCTTATACGGACGCAAATATCAAACGCTGTCTCAGATTATATCAAACTGTCTCAAATACATCTCATACACAACATGTACATATCAAAAGCCGGCAAGGCTAGAAAATGGCGCAACGGCCCAAAACATATACAAATCCAAGCCGACGAGGCTGCCACGATGAATGGGATCGCCCAGAACAAATAATATACAAACACAACCGTACGAATGGGCATAACCCTCACAAAACGAAAGGGGTACACGGGGGGCCCCACGTCCCCGAACAAATATATACAAATGCAACGAACGAATATATACCAAAATGCAGGGCTCGAATAAGGGAGCACTCCAAACGACGAGAAAAGGGTGTCCTAAGGCGGTGGATCACTGGCTAATGCATACGGCCCGGCGGTCGTGAAACGACCCCGAAGAAGGGGTTAGTACGAAATATGTGCGAGTATGCAAAGCGAGAAAATGTGGTATACAAATGCGAGTCGTAATCGAAATAGAGGTACGAAGTAAATGCGTTTCCAAAATATCAAAATGTTTACTTTCAAAATACGAATCATGCATAAGAACGCAACGAAAATAATGGTCGCCCGCCCATCGATGGCGCCATAACACGGCATAACACCGAGAAAGTTTCAAATCTCCGTATCCCCGTCACACATCATAACACGAAGATAACTCCATACACGGATAACACTAAATATAAGCGGAACCCGGCCCTCGAGCGAGGGCTCGGTGAACCATAAACACATAACAGGAGTATAATAAAGTGCGCACGACAACGGAAACGGCTGTGACTCGGCGAAAGATATATGAGAATGCACGAACGGAGTCGTGAGTAACCATATGCATAAAATCATTATCATAGACTCAAATGATAAGTAAAAATGACCATACTTAGAAATCGAATAATAACCAAATCAAATTCTTTTAAAAGTCGTCGGGATTACAAAGAAGAGTCGCGGGGCCCGGACGGTGTCGACCCGAGTCGGGCCCGCCTATGTAAAAACATACTTATCATATGCCATACAATCACCTACGAGCATATCGAGGCAATCCGAGCCTTTCTGTGAAAGATACGGGCGTTCGTAGTTACGGAACTTTTAAAAGCCAAACTTTTTATACAAAAGTTGAAAATCAAATATTTCAAAGGCATAAAGGCCAATATTTCATCATACCAACATACGAATTTCCAAGAAATGAATAGGAGTCATAAACATTGTTATATCCCGTACTTTTGCATGTTCGAGAAATTTTGAGAGTAATTGTGATTAAAAGACTAAGGCAACATTTTGATTTGGGTCAATATGTATGTTGTTGCTCTTGAAGAATATGAATGTGAAGTATTGAGGAAGGCGAGGGAGCAAAGTGGAATTTTGAAAATTTGTTTCGGAAATTTTAAACGGGAGTTATGACTAATTGGGCTAAAAAAAAAAAAAAGAAGAGAGTAGAGCCCAAGTATAAGGTGGCCGGCCATTTACCATGACGCCCAAGCCCATGTCTTGAATTAAATCAAGACAATTAAATAAATAAGGGACCATTTGTTCATTCTAGAAAATTCAAGAGAAAAACAACAAGAAAGATGAAGGAGAGAACAAGGCCATATTCGGCCTTGGCCATGGGAGTATGACCCCTTGAAATTTTGTTCCTAAAATTATTTTCTTGTTGAATTCCCACTAATTCAAGCCTCCTCTACGACGTGGTGTAATTATTTCGGAAGAAAAGTCGCTCGTTTCGTCGTTTTCACACTTGAGCCAAGTGAAGAAGTTGAGAGAAAAAGGGTGATTCAATCCCTTTTATAGGTTATAAAGACTTTGTTGAGGTTGTAATACATGGAGATG
>NW_026719435.1:0-11624 GCF_029784015.1 Lycium ferocissimum | reverse complement strand
AAATCAATTAATATCTCATCATTGGAGTTCTTTCAAATATTTATTAAAAATACGCATAAACTCGCATTTTTCTTCCGCTTATATATAAATTATTATATTTTGCAAATCTTGTTTTAGCATTATTATACTTCCCTTTGAAGCAATAGCAACATTTATAAGCTTTATTTTAAACAGCATTTAAAATCTTTTTTTATGCAAGTTATTATATTTTTACGAGCATTATCTTAAATAGCATCATTAATCTCTCATTTAAGATCTAAGCAGCTTTTATAAGTCTTATTTTAGAATAGCATTTAAACTCATCTTTTATGCAAATTGTTATTTTTCTGTAAATTTTATTTTACACAATATCATCACATTTTTCGTTAAAATCTTAGCAATATTGTTAGTCGTTTTCTTAAAATTCAAACACTGCATTCGCATCTTTAGCCTTAATTAATTAACCTAAGTTTGTGGGATAACCGTAGTTAACGGATTCTAAAGGATGCCTAACCCCTTCCCTTAGGATAATATAGAACCCTTACCTAGAATCACAATCGTTGCTTAAACCTATTAACGGAGGTTTAGTTAGTTTTACCTTAGTTAATAATTAGGTGCCCTAAATTCACCTTAAAATCGATTAGTGGCGACTAAAACAAAGCAATATAGGAATCTCCAATATGTTGTACTCCGAGCTCAACCCGGTCAAAAATGGGGTATAACAACTAAGTTCATCGTGGTTGACAACACAAAGAAGACAGATTGTGGCATTGTCGGTGACATATCAGCAAGGGGATGAAGTCACAGGTGACAAATGGCTTAATTCGGGAGTCAAGAACGGTGGACCTTCATACGTGAGAGGCGCATTCTCGGAAAACAAAAAAGCGAGTAAGCTTCTCAAATGCGAGCGAGGAGTTGAAGGTCGAAAAGTCTGAATTGGTGCACACGTACGTGTGAGGACCTACCACTGGCCTCTCTTGGAGGATCACACTACTACGTGACCTTCATCGATGATTCAACGAGGAAGGTGTGGGTTTATTTTATGAAAAATAAATCCGATGTGTTTAGTGTATTCAAAAGCATGGAAAGCCATGGTCGAGAATGAAACAAACCTCGAAGTCGAAGTGTTTGAGGGTCCGAGCGACGGCGGAGAATACATTGATGGTGATTTCAAACCAGATTGTGCCGATAATGGAATCAAGATGATGAAGACTATTCCCGGAACGCCGCAACAAAATGGAGTAGCCGAAAGAATGAACCGAACGTTGAACGAGCGTCTTTCGGGGCGTATGAGAATACACTCAGATCGCCCAAGACATTACCGCGGATCACCCAATACCGCGGCCTTCTTAATTAACCGAGACCGCGCTCCCTTTGGATTGGGGACCCGTGAAGTCCGGAGTGGCAAAGGTAAATCTTTTCATTTCGAAAGTATTCGGCTTTATCATATGTTCATAATGATGATACGGTAGAAGCAAGCTTGACCCAAAATCAAAGAAGTGTTACTTTATTGGCTATGGTGACACCGAGCTTGGTTACCGATTTTGGGATGAACAAAATCGGAAGATCATCCGAAGCAGGAATGTTGTCTTCAACGAAGAAGTACTGTACAAAGACAAGTTGCAAAATAATTCAGAATGTCAGGACAAGGAATCGAAAATAGTCGATTTGAGGGACTTCCCAACACCTGAGCCGCAACCAGGTACAGCCAAGGCAGAGGAACAAACAATCCGAGAAGGTGCTGATGAAAGTGCGGATTCGAAACAAATAAGCGAGAGGCCAATCAAAGAACCGTAGATCATCCCGATCGTGAAGCCGATTCACAGTACTCTCCATCCTCAACTACATTCTACTCACCGATAGGGGGTGGCCGGAATGTTATGAAGAAGCAATGCAAGTCGATGAATCGACTAAGTGGAGCCGCAATGAAAGATGAGATGGACTCCCTATCGGCAAATCATACGTGAATTAGCCGAATCGCCAAAGGATAAGAGAGGTATTGCAAAACAAATGGGTTTATCGGATAAAGGAAGAACCCAACGGAAGAAGGCATTATAAGAAAACGACAGAAAGCGGATTTCCAACGAAGAGGTATCAAACGCTTCTACAAGAAGAATATGTGAGGAAGTTATCAAAAAGTTCAACATGCGTGATGCCGCCGGTCGGCAAAGACTCTTCGTCGGAGACTTTCGGTTGTCAAAGGATCTGATACTGCCGACAATAGAGGATGAGAAGAAGCAGATGGACAAGATACCGGACATTGCCGCATGCGGGAGTTGTCGCCGGTTTACGAGCAATCCGGAAAAGCAACAACCGGGAGGTCCGGGATATTCAGATATCCGAAAGGACTCAGTTCCAGCTCTGTATTTTCGAAAAAATCAGAAACAGGATTGCAAGGTTATGTTGATGCTGATAAAGGCAATGACGATAGATAACCGAAGCCGGTTCAACTTCCGGCTGGTTAGCACGAAGTATGAAACTAGGAAAGAGCTCGCCGCATCGATCGAAAGGTGAAGGCAAATTAAAATTAGCCTTCAAGCTGGGAGATTTTTGGTCCATCCCATAATTTGAGGAAGGGAAACATCTCCTCATTTTAAGGAAGAAAACAAGGAAGAAAACATTTTCCTTGTTTTGAGAAGAAAAACATATTCGCTTTGTTTTAAGGAAGAAACATCTTCCTTGTATTTGGCAAAGTAGTTTTCATTGCCGAGTCACCAACGGCATCAATAGGTTCATCTCACACCTATAAATAGGGAAGCTTTCTCATTTCTATATACACCAAATATTGAAGAAGACAACACATCCTAAAGAGAGAAAATCTGGCAAGAAATACTCTTGGTGAAAGGCCTAAGTAAGAGAAGGTGCCGAGAGAATTTTACGTGGTAAAATTTAACGAGTGTAATTGGGATTGGGGTTGTGAGGTTGAGTGTTGTAAACACTTGTAATATTTCTTCTTTAATAAGATCTAACAGCGGCTAACGGACGTAGCTCACATCGAGGGTGAACCCACTATAAATCCGCAATATTTATTCTTCGCTTTACATCACGGCGTAAGTAGGTTCTCGCGTACAGAGGAGGTTGGTATTTAAGTGGTTAAAATTTGTGACCTCCAATCTTTCCTGGGAACCTCCTTACAAAGGTCGGATTTGGGATTTAAATCCTAACACAAAGTTGAGGGTGTAAATGATTTTCAGCCATCCTAAAAATGATATATTGCATTGAGGGCATGAGTTGGTCCAATTCAAAACGTTTGTATTATCTATTCACCCACAAAATTTGGAAAAAGTTATCTTCTTGGATTTGTTTATTAAGAAAGAGTGTATATCCATAATCTTTCCATGTACAAAACTAAGTTAACTTTTTCGTGATTATGTATTTTTTATTTTTTAAAATATGAAAGAAAAAGCAAGTAAATTGGTAAGATATACGACAAGCAGTACTCATATATCACGTATAGACATTGCTTTCAAGTCACTTCTTTACTATATACAATGAATCTCTACTCGCCAAGTGCGTATAATTTTCATCACATCATCGTGGAATGAAAAAAAAAAGTGCTTGCATTTATTCAAGACTCTTTTTTCTCTTTTTTGAAAGGAACAAAAGAGAAAAGATGTAGTGGAGCTCTAATTTGGCCACGCAACAACTCAAATGATTCTCCTAGCTATTACCTTACGCAGTTACATTCATCTATCAGAGATATTAAATTGGAGAAAATGTCAAAACTTTATAACATCAAAAAGTCCAAAATTCTCTAAAATCATTAATTGTCCTCATACACCTGAATCTTCAACCGTAATTACTGGATCTGGACCATATATAATTTGTTTTATTAATGGAGTCGAGTCAATTTAAGACAATTCGATTATTCTATTGGCTACTGCAGAAAGACGGATCTTGAATTTTCAACTCGCGTTAAAAAAAAAGCAACAAACAAACATAACAAAATTACTATCCCTAGGAATCAAACCATGGACGCTGAGAGAAAATCAACACCAATCAACAGCCTAACCTTTGTTTAGGTTATTCAAAACGTATATGTACATAAACACATTTAAAATCTATTCTATATATATCTTACGTAATATTTTTGTCAAGGGTGTTGGCACACCCCCCCCCCTCCCTCTTCCCTTTTAAATCCACCCCTTCATCTCCAAATGCTGAGCAAAGATTTGAAGCTTATAGGTTCCGTGGATTCTAATCTTTTTAAGTAATTACTAGGTTCTAAATTAATATTTTGTACATATTCAATGAATTTTTAAGCCAAATACAAAGTTTAAACCAAATCATATACTATTAAAGTCAACCACAATCGAAAGGTACACTCTACCGCCGCCGCATGTCATCTCCTACTAACACAAATATCTAGTAATATTACTCAACAAGATGTTAGACACATAGAACAAAATCATAAATACCAGTCAAGTGGTCAGGGTTGTGGTGTTGTAGTAGTGTCTATTTCAATCAAGGTATGAGTTCAAGCCCCCTCTGGTACGGAGTCACCATCACAGTGAGCGCTTTCTCCAACCGTGGAACTACCCCGCATGATGGGATTTGTCGGGCCCAATACGGTACGGATGGGAAACAAAAAAAAAAAATCTTTTTTTAGATTGAACCTTAATCTGGCATGATTTTCATTCGCGCGTGTTACTGGCACTAGATCACACTCTTGAACGTATGATCATGACTATAATTTCTTGCAAGGACAACAACATACCCAAGAATCTGGCCAAACGCGGCCGGTGCAGGGAGGGTGACGCTGCAGACCTTACCCTGTGCCCCTACCTTAGAGGGAGGCAATTTCTCGCAAGGAATTTTACTTATTTATTTTATATTTGGACTCAAAATTGGAAAAAGCTAGCCATTGAATGAAAGTTTGTTAAAGTAGCACAAACAAGAAAAAAATAAGAATAAGCCCCCACCACCCCCAGCCCCCACCCCCACACCACACAAACCCTCTCATCGATGCTCATAGATATGTTATCCATTGGAGGAAGAAATATATAGGAAATAAAGTAATATACCTAACCTTGAAGTATATTGCAACACTCGTAATACGAGGAATGATAAGGCAAAAACAACCAATTATCGAACCCCATATATGATGTAATCAAATTAGCAACGAGACAAAAAACCCTCAAGAATAAATTGGCCAACCTTCTCCTTTCAAACATTTCAAACGCTCTCACTTCTCAATATTTCCTCTTACATAGAATCCAATTCCCTCTCCCCCCTACACGAACTCACTTTTCCATACCTTTCTTAGTTTACCAAAAAGAATTTGAAAAAACTTTATTTTTCATATTCAACACACTTCATACTATATAAAAATATTTGTCCCTTCTATTTTCTTTCCTTGACCATTTTTTGAAAGTAATTTTTTTAAAAAAAAATGGTTGGCAAAAATAGTCTCGAGCACCTTCCTCCTGGATTTAGATTTCATCCTACTGATGAGGAGTTAATCATGTATTATCTTCGAAATCAAGCCAACTCGAAACCTTGTCCCGTTTCAATCATCCCTGAAGTTGATGTCTACAAGTTCGATCCCTGGGAATTGCCTGGTTAGTATAAATGCTTATCTAATCGCGTTTAATCCAAAGCATTATTAAATTTAAATTGATGGATCTTGAATTGATTTTCTTGAAATATTGATCATGCAGAGAAAGCTGAATTTGGAGAAAAGGAATGGTACTTCTTTACCCCTCGTGATAGGAAGTATCCAAATGGTGTTAGGCCAAATAGAGCAGCTGTATCAGGTTATTGGAAGGCTACTGGCACAGATAAAGCAATCTATAGTGGATCAAAATATGTTGTATTAAAAAGGCACTTGTGTTTTATAAAGGAAGGCCCCTAAGGGTATCAAGACTGATTAATTATGCATGAATATCGATTGAGTGAATCGAGGTCTCAACCAACTAGGCCAAATGGCTCCATGAGGGTTAGATCACTTGAACTCTTAATATTGCTTTCTACGGCTATCTAAGCTTTCATTTGGGGACACTCTTTTTTAATCGGGTTTTAAAAAGAATAGGACATATTTTATCTTGATGTAGAATTTAACTTAAATATCTCGTTTCTTTAATGAGATAATTTGTAAGAACAGGAAAACTTTTATGATTTATTTTAGATCACAAGTTTAAATCTTTATTTTCTCTAAATATTATTAAATTTAAAAACAAATTCACATAAATTGAGATAAGAGAATATAATTTAACTTATGTATGCTGAAAGTTGTAATCATTTCATACATTATCATATTATTTTAAGGTAATTACAGATAACTATCCATATTAATAGATTATTAACACTGCAAAATATGACAAGCTAAGTAACCTGTAACTTTTTATGGCACGTAAAAATTTCGTTACACTAACCGTGAATATAAGTTGACTCTTTCTACTACTCGGGATTTTTCTTGAACAAATTAATGTTTACTTTTTTTCATGGTTTTTCAGTTGGATGATTGGGTACTTTGTAGAATTTATAAGAAGAAGAATTTGGAAGAGCTATGGAGATGATGAAAGTTGAAGAAGACACACAACAGCCTGAAATAATGAGTACTGTTAATCAGTTGAAGTTGTGGCTGCTAGTGGACAACAAACATTGAAACTGCAAGGACTTGTTCACTATCCCCATTTCATTAGAAATAGATTATTTTGGGTCAATTTCACAACTATTTGATGACAATTCATACAATGGTGTAAGCCAAAATACATTAATGACCAATGTTAATGGACATGTGCCTCAAGCCATGGAGAAATTTCATTAGGGAAGTATACACCAAAATAATCCTAATAGCTTCTTGAACCAGCCAATTTTGTGAATCCAGCCTTCCAATTTCAGTGACAATAAATGAAGGCGGCAGAATATTTCAACAACAATTATTATTATTATACCTCAATTCAAAACAAGTTGGGTCGCGGGCTACTATTATGTATCAACAATTGTAACATATGGATGTAATTTAAAGGTCAAGGGAAATATCTGATCTTGTGTGATTGGTACCATTTGCAAGCAATGTCCATACCCCCCCAAAAAAAAAAAAAAAAAAAGGAGAAGAGATAAATCAAAGATTGTTGTATTATTATAAAGTTTTATTTTCCAGAACGTGTTTGGCAATTAACGATATATATTGCTTCTGAAATTGCAATACTAATATTTTACAATGGTCTACCTTTCATTTCTATATGTAGCAAAGAAAATGTCAATTTGGTGGGTAGATGAGGCTTGAATGTTGACTCTACTCCGAATTAATATATTCTTTACTTTTTTCTTCCTTTGAACTTTTAACTTTTAATTGATAATTGGTAGAAGAGGGAAGTACTTCATTAGACTACCTAATTCAAGATAAGTTTGCAAACAGTTGTTGTTCATATGAAGCCAATGGTCTTTCAATGTAAATCCGTATTGAAATATTAACGAACTAATAGATGAACCTTTGTTTGCTGGGATAAACTCCAGACAGAAGACGGATAATGACATCTTCAAACATAACAATTACTATAATAATAACGATAATAATTTAAAAATGGCAGTTAATCCTCAATCTCTTGTCGTATCAACCACTCAAATCACAATTTATGTGGCGTCATTCGGATTTTTAAAATCAAATATTTTAATTGACCTTGAATTTTAGACAAGGAAATTTTATGTTTTTTGAAATAAAATTTATATATTTGAAAGTTAAGTAAATCTATATAACTCACAGTAATTGACAATTAATTATATTTAGAAGGCATATCAAAAAATTATGGTATAAAAAATTGACGGTGTCGCGTAAATTAAAAGCGAAAGGAAAGTAATTGTTTCAAGAAGATGCGAAAAACAAAAAACTTATTTTTTTCTTTCACCGGAAAAAAAAAAAAAAGAGAGAAAAGAATATGGGTCTAGTCTACCCATCAATGAATTGGGACAAAATTAAAAGAAACAAGGATTTAAACTTCAACAAGAGAAAATATTTGAGATAATCGATACTACGTTAATTGATGAAAATTGACAAGTAAATAATCGAAATGCACCCATCATTATCACAATAAAAAGTGTGCATGACAAAAGCATAAATGTGAAAGGTGATTGGAAAAAGGTGGACGTTTGAACAAAGAATGAAGGTGATGGCCATGGTGAGTGGCCAAAGGAGCGTGGTGCATGCATGGCTTCTCAGAAAGATTAATAAAAAGAATATCCATCTGTCTGACATTGATATTTTTGGACTATTAATTCCTTAGTATCATACCTTTCTTCCCAATTACATATAATATTTGATTTGATTACCGGAGCGTATGAATAAAAAATTTTGAAAAAAATATGTGGTTTAAAATAAGTTTATATGGATAAAATTTATCTCATTAATGATATAATGAAATCTAAAGTTACATTATAATTAAATGCTCCCTCCGTTGTTTATATGTGGGTGTTTGTTGATCTGAAGTTCAACGAATAAAAAGAAGACTTTTAAAACTTTAAATTAACAATAAATAATAAAAATTTGTGTGGTAGAAATCGTTTCGTTTAAAGGGTAAAGAAATTTAAAGTCGAATTATTCCTTAATATAGAAATGTGTCGTTCTTTAGGGTAGTAAGAAGGAAAGAGAGTGTGAGCAGTATAGAAAACATCATCGCTTTTTAGGCCATTGAAAATAATAATGTCCCATGCTTGATTAAGAAGTATTAGTTTAGTCTCTAATTTATTTTCCTTTTTTCTGGCTAATTCATATTGCCAAGATTACCTAGATAAAAACTCCTATATTAAATGTGTGGATAAAGATCCCCCTGTGAATTCATTGACATACATTCAAATTATATAGTTAAATATCAAATTATTTATTTATTTTCTCTTTAAATTTTCAATATCTTCCTGGTGATTAATCTGGTGAGACCCAACCTAGAATTTTCAAAAGAGTGAGGGACAATCATTTATTAAGTTAATTTCTTAGAAGGCTTTTCATAAAGGAAACTCACGTAAATGTGTCATTCGGCCAATTAGTTTATCAACATGTGCCGAAGTATACACTACCTATACATTCGGTATAAATGTTGTGTATAGATATGTATATGTATGTATATTATATGAATAATATATGTATATTTAGTATAAAGTACGCATACATATCGAGCGTACGTATTTTTTTGTGAGCTAGATGACCAAGATAATTATTTGTGATGGTTTAAATCCTTCCAAAATTATGGTGTATATGTCGTTTTCACTAGACCCGTAGGGTCTATTGAGCCTGGTTAGCCTACGGGCCAGGAAGCGGCCGTTGCGTGGTTAGCCTGCGGGCCAAGGCGGCCCGATTAGCGATGGAGAAAATTTGGTGGGTTGAGGGTTCTGTTGGATAATTTTGGGCTTTGAGCTGGCCCCGGGGTAGGATCCTGGATTGCGACCCTCGATGCCCAAAAATTTGTAAGTTATTATTTCAAAAAAGAAAAATTAAAAAAATTGGTGTATATTTGTATGTGTGTTTGGGAGCGATAGTTGGGTCAAAAACGCGTGTAAGTACACGTGATGGGCGACGAGTAATAAAGCGATAGGCATTATTCCCGTAGAACTTACTCTTGCTTAGTTGATTAAAAACGATTAAATATAAAATTTGTTTCGAGGTTTAACATGTTGGCTTGGGGTTAGCTCTTTTATTCACTTTGACGTAGATCGGGGTTTTAAACTTGAAATTTTTGTTAATTTTTCATTAAAACCTTTTATAGTATTTTTCTTAATAGGGGTTTGGACGTGCCCTTTTACAAAAAAATGTGTGTTTTTTATCACTATTTGGCGCTTTTGGGGTCACCTTTTCGATTTTGGGGCCCTTTTGGGCCCCCACATATTTTGTCTTTCACCCACCCTGGGCCCTTCGGAAAATTTTTCCGGAATTTGGGTTTGGGTTTCCAAAACTTTCATTTTTTCCTTTTGAACGGTTTTCCCGGGTGCCCGGCACCTCAACCAAAAATTTTAACCTAGAATCCGTAAATTTTTTTGACCGCCTATCGGGCCCCCCCTCCGTTACGGGCGTCCTTTAAAACCCCCCAAGGGTTAAGTCCCCGGAGGGTTTTTTCCCCCTTTTCCCCCGAGGAGTACTTCCTTGGCGACCCGTCCCTGGGACGGGTTTTTAACAGGCATTAGGCAAGCACAAATTTATCTTTCATCCATCACAAGCCCAAAAAACGGTTTTACCATTGAAATTAAACGCCTGTTTTTCCTTTTTTAAAAACCCGGGGGGATTCGTCCTATCTTTAAGCCTTTTTTAGGTAAAATCCACGGCCGTTCAAAAAACGCCTTCGGGGGGCACCACATCATCGATCCAAAAAACCCACTAAAAACCGACCGTTCGGAAACTAAAAAAAGTTCAACTTTTTTAAGAAATTTACCTATAGTTATCAAAAAAGGATTTTTGCGCTAAAACCTTTTAAAAAAAAAAAAGGAATTCCATTAGTCATTTTTGTCGAATTTGACAAATCGATTGATGGGTTAATTGATTATTTAATAATAAAAAAATCAAAAATCAATCAACCGATTGGTTTTTGGTCAAATGTTCAGTACCTCATTTAAAAAAAAAAAAAAAAAAAAAAAAATCAACAGACCTTTTGGTTATTTTCCCCCAAAAAATGTGTTCGAAGAAAATAAAAAAAAAAAAAAAACCTTGACCAAAAAACCTAGTCGTCGAGGGGTAGAATTTTCCCCCACGATACGACTTGGTTCAACCATAAGCTTTTATAATTGAGTAATTTAAGAAAATCGCCATTGGTCAATTTTTTTTTTTTCTTCCCAATTAACGAGGTCGGTTTTTTTTACCAATATCTTTTTTGACCCCACATTAGGCAAACCTTTAAACCAACGAGTTCCGTTGAATTTTTTTTAAAAAGTGGCCTTGTTCTTATTAGGTAGGGAGTTTTAAAAAGAAAACAAGGTTAAAGATTTGTTTTGGGCCGATACGTAATTTAAGACTTTTACCCAAAGAAATAATTTCCTCAAATCGATTTATTTTACATATACTACATATAAATGGTCGGGTACCCTATATATGACTCGACGAGTATATATGTGGATATGAAGGTTATATATATAACCTTTTTATCCACATAGGTGGGGTTTCAAAGTTCTATTCTGTGTCATGACTAATTTGTGCATTTCACTTACTAGTATAAAGTTATGGGCATCTCTCATATGCAAGTTTGATATTAAAGATTCATGTATGTATATCTGTTTTATGTTTCACATTGATATGTGATTTGAAACGTGATTTGTCCATGCTGATTGAAATACCGTGTTGGGGCCATATTTTATGTCTGAGCCTTAGGCCGATATAGCATTTGGGAAAGGATACGCCCCCCATAGGTCCCCATTATCATGTATCGGGGCGAGCATGTTTGATATATTTGAAGCATATTGATGATTCATGAATTCTTGTTAATGCATTTCATATAAATGTTTTACTTGTGCATATCTTTTATTTGTTTTATTATATCAATATTTTTTGGAAATATAAAGATCCCCGATAATATTTTAAAAAAAGGGGAAGGGAGATGAAGTTTAATTTTATATCTTAAAACTCCCTTTATCCTTACAAAGGGTTATCTTAGGGGTTTGTTTTTTGAATAACACCTATTGATTACTTTCACACACATTAATCTAACTACTTGATACAATAAAAGTTA
>NW_026719434.1:0-30342 GCF_029784015.1 Lycium ferocissimum | reverse complement strand
CTCACGATTTGGGCGCGGAATTCATGCTTTAAAGGGAGACATTATCTATAATTTTCCTTTGATATTTATACAATCCAGGCCCCAAATTTTAACGGGGAATTCGGGGAAAGGGGTTGAGCAAAGACTATGATGTTGATATTTTATACCACCCAGGGAAAGCTAATGTTGTGGCAGATGCCACTCAAATTAGTCTATGGAAAGCTGAAGGTGAGCGACGTGCCATCGTAGACGAAAGAAATGGTTCGCGAGATCCACCAGCTAGCTAGTCTCGGAGTTCGCCGGGCCGATTCTCGGGAGATATTGGGGTTTCGTCCGAGAATTGCTGAATCCTCTATTACGGAGGAAATAAAGCGGCACGGTGATGAGGATCCCGTTGCCTGCACGAGACAGACGCAGCGACTCGAGAAGAAAAAGACCCCGCTCGAGATTACACGATGGAGTGCTATTACGCGAGGGGCATGTGTACCTAATGTTGCGAGGCCGCGGCGACAAAGTTATGGGCGAGGCACATTATGCCCGTTATTCCGTTCACTCGTGGTCGACGAAGATGTATCATGACCTCAAATTTATTCGGTGGATGGTATGAAGAGGACGCGTAGCGCAGTTCGTCGCCCGGTAAATTGCCAACATGTTAAGATCGAGCATCGGAAACTTCCCTGGATTATTACGGAGACGGAGATACCGTCGTGAAAGTGGAACTAATTAATATGGACTTTATTACAGATTACCTCGCACTCCACGAGGTATGATTCCATATGGGTTATTGTTGATAAGTCGACAAAATCAGCCCATTTCCTCCCATCCTACGTTTTTCAGTGAGGATTATGCCAGATTATATATTAAGGAGATTGTGAGGCTTCACGGAGTTCCCATATCTATCTCCGACGAGAGGTGCCCGAGTTTACAGCTAATTTCGGAGATCATTTCGGGAAGGATTGGGGACCCGTGCGAGTCTCGATACGGCATTCCATCCTCGGTCGACGGACAAAGCGGTAAACCTATCGTCGGGATGCCGGAAGATATGTTGCGGGCTGTGTTATTGATTTCGGTGGTAGGGATGATCATTTTTGCTTGTTGAATTTGCTTATAACAACGACTACCACTCCGAAGATTCGGATGGCACCATATGAGGCACTTTATGGCAGGAAATGCAGGTCACCGATTGGTTAGTTCGATGTTGGCGAGACTAAGTTGATTGGCCCAGATATGATCCAGCAAGCAGTTGATAAGGTAAAACTTATTCGAGAGCGGTTGTTAGCGGCCCAGAGTCGACAGAAGTCGTATGCAGATAATCGCCGTCGACATTTAGAGTTTCAGGTTGGTGATTGGGTATTCCTGAAAGTGTCACCCATGAAAGGTGTTATGAGATTCAGCAAGAAAGGAAAGCTCAGTCCGAGATATATTGGGCCTTATCAGATCATCCGTAAAATAGGCAAGGTTGCCTATGAATTAGATCTCACAATGATTTGGGCGCGATGCACCCGATATTCCACGTTTCTATGCTTCGTAAATGCATTGGTGACCCTTCCAGAGTATTTCCTGTAGATGATATCCAGGTCACAGAGGAGCTATCCTATTGTCACACCCCGATCTTACTAGGGTGTGATGGGCACCCGACCCCATACTCGGAGCCGAGCGAACCCGCTAACTCTCATTACGCATATGAACTACACCGTTATTTTTTTTTTGACTAGCATTAACATAGATAGCACAATCATGGACATAGGCTAACAAGCTTTACTATCCTACTATACAGCGATGGGGACAATCAGAAGTACAAATAGCTACTGTATATATCTGTCTACGAGCCTCTAAACATAGTACACATGTATACATAGGAAGGGCCGAGTACTGCCGTGCCCGAATAGATATACACAGAAGTAATACCAAGGGACTGGGGCTCCGAGACAATCGAACCTTTGCAAAAATCTTCTTTGAGAGAACTCTAGATCAACTCCGGCTATCTCGCCGACGCGGCATGAAACGCAGCGCCCACATGAAGGGCGTCGGTACGAATAGTGTACCGAGTATGTAAGACATGAAAAATAAAATAAACAAGATCATAGATTATAAGTAACAATATCGTGGGGAGTCATGGATATATATGCGAGATAAGAAAGTAACTTTTGTGCACGAAACACCCTTTCGGGCCGGATGCCATGCATGCTTGTTTTTCCTTTTTAGAAAGAGAGTATTTCTTTTCATGGACATAGAAAATAGAATTTATGTCATGTCATAGTGTATCATAGTATCATAGCATAGCGTAGTATATCATAGTGTCAAAGCATAGCATAGTATGTCATAGTAGCATAGCATAGCATAGTATATCATAGCATAGTAAGTCATAGCACCGAACGATGTCGGCTCGCCCACATAGCAAATCCCGCGTCCGGCATCCCGCGTCCGGGATGATGTCAAGTCAAGTACGGATACATGCACCGTGAGTAACCCGGCGCTCATGCGCTCTGGCTTACCTTTTTCCCAGTTTTCCCCAAATACATTTTTAAACACATATATATATATATATATATCATAGCATGCAGGGGAGCCCAAGAAAATCGTGTATCCATCGGAGTGACGTAAGGTCGGAACCCTCCGATCGCTTTATGGAGTAATCATGGTCGCTTTGTCTCACCTTGAAGGGACGATGATCATAAGGCGAGACTATCAACATAGAACGTGTCATAGCATACCGGGTTATAGACATGGCATAGCTGACATCGTAGAATCATAGGTAACAGGGAATCATAGTCACCATAGAATCATAGGTATCATAGAATCATAGTAGTCATAGGATCACAGTCTTTATAGGATCGTAGTCGTCATGGGATCATAGTATTCATAGGGTCATAGGCATCGTAGAATCATAGTCATTGCTTTAGTCATTAAGACTTTCAATATTGTAAAACTGGATTTTTGAAGAAAAGAATATTTTGGAAAACATTTGTAAACTTTTAGAAAAGAAAATCATGCATTGGGGTTAAGGTTTTAATTAAAACAAATTCTTGTTTAGTAGTCGAAAAGATGTCCAAAAGTTTCTTTACATTATAGAATGAAAGTAAGCTAAATGGAGCAATAGGAGAGAATTCGGGAATAGTGGGCCCACCTCGAGTCAAACGAGGCGGCGTGTCAAATTTACACATATTACAGTTCATGGCGTCACTTGGAAGGGTCTTAGGGTGATCGAGTCCTATTTGGGTAAGTTCTGGATGTTTAAGAAGTTTTTCCAACATTTCGTGCAAGTTCTAATTCAATTCTACTGAATGAATAGTAGTTAATTTCAATCTCGGATTTCTAGGGTTAGGAAAGTCCCCGAGGCGCGAAATCGAGCCTACACGTCTAGGACATGCCAAAGAAAGGAAATAAAGTCTTACATACCTCTTTTCGCTCCTTATGGCACTCCAAATTCAAGCTCCAACTTCGCCAAAATCTACAATTTGGTCATATTTACCAAATGTTAGTTCAAGTGCCTAAAAGTAAAATCTCAAAGTGACACTTGTCTACCGAAATTTCGGCAGCACTTCCTCTGTAAATACATCATTCCCCAAGATCATCTTAGCCAATTCTCATCAACAACAATCCGGGAATTCGACCCGGCCAAACTATCAATCATAATATCGCAACCATACTAACAATTTCCAATTTCAATCCAAGATACACTCTAACAACTTAATCAATATACTACTTCCATCAAGACCTTTCAACTCCAATGAAAACAATAACAAACTAATAATTCATATACCAACGATATCATACAAGTCTCATTATCTTTCATGCATACAAGAATCATTATATTCAATTCAAATACTTCAATCACAAGTCTCCAACTTCTACAACTTCACAAGACTATTATGCATTCATTAGCAACATGGTGTCCTCAACACAACAACAACCAAAACACTAAATAATATTGGCTCATCTTCTTTCATCATTCAACACATACACGGCTACACATACTATATACACAACTCACGGCCACAACATGTTTGCATGGCTACAACCTCTCCAAAAATCATTCAACTTCCCTTATCAACATAGTATTGACAATAATAACAACCAAACACTAGATAATATAGCTAAAACATGATTTCCACACACACACATATACACCACACCTCACGGCCAACCCCCTATATACTTGTCCTTCATGAATTTCATCCATTTTCATGCACTACAACATCCACAAATATCCATAACATACAAAGAGAGGATGAATTCTTACCTTTTTACTTGAATTCTTCACTTGGCTTCAATTGGAAACTTATCAAGGTTATTGTTTTCCTTGCTCCAAAAGACCTTCCACTATGTTAAGGACTCTTCAAGGAATGGTTTGGCTAGGAGAAACAAGTTGAAAGCTTTCTCTCTTCTCTTTTCTTTTTTTTTTTTTCCTCTCGGTTTCTTGATTTTTCAAAGGGCCGAATGGCTCCTTCTTTCTCCTTCTTTCTTTTTGTTCTTATTTTCTCTTGAATTCTCTAGAAAATTATGGAATAAGATGACCATAAGTCATCTTTTAAACTCAAGCCTTAATTCTCATATGGGCTTGGCCCATTAAGAAAGAGTTGAATGGCCAACATGGCCCAACTCAACACAAGCCCATTTTTTTGTCATCCAATTCATGAAAAATTATTTTCCAAGTTCCAAATTTACCCTTCGTCTTCCTCCATAATTCCACGAGACGTATTGTGAATTTTCCTTTATGCCCTTGACCTTTCTTAATAATTCCGCCTCTAATTACTTCATAAGCCATTCATAGGCTTAACAAAATAAAAATGGGGCCTTGCTCGTCGTCCTCCCGCAATTGTCTTGAATTATCCGATTGTACAAAATGCGGGATATAACACCTATGAAGAGCAGCCTATGGCCATATTGGATCATCAGGTAAGAAGGTTGCGGAATAAAGATGTGGCTTCTGTTAAAGTGTTATGGCGGAACAATAATCGGGAGGAAATGACCTGGAAGGCTGAGGAGGAGATGAAGAAGAAGTATCCTCAACTATTTCCGGTGCCTACAGGTAATTTAAATTCCCTAACTGGTAATCTTGTTTGATGAATAAATTGTTGTGTGTCATAGCTATAAAAGAAACTCCCCCGAATTATTTGTAAGGCCCGTAAGGTTAGTTTAACATTCGAGGATGAATGTTCTAAAGGGGGGGGGGGAGGATGTTATATCCCGTATTTGGTACAACGGGGCAATCCGGTTTAACTATGATAAGTTAGGGACAAGACCATTCCGGGATACGAAGTCGAGACTTTTGACCTTCGATTTTGTTTTAAGACATAAGTTGTTCATGAATTTGTTGGCATGAAACATTTAGGAAAATTTGGGACCAAAAGTGAAACAATTGAAAGTTGGAAATCATGCATTCTTGGTCATTTGGCCGTGTGGTTTGGAAGTGGTTCCCACACATTTTGTGGCCAATTTTAATTGGTCCAACCCAAAGGGCCATGGACACATGTATAACTCTTATATGAAGCACAAAAGATGACTTCTAAGTCATCTTTCTCATTCCACACTTAGAAAAAAAAGAGAACTTTGATGAACAACAAAGGGCTATTCGGCCAAGACCCAAAAAATTGAAGACCAAATTGAGCCATCACAAAAATATTTCCTTCAAGCAAATCCACTAATTGGAGGTCCCTAGTTAACGTGGAAGTGTTGTTGGAGCGAACAAACCATCCGTTTTGTCAATCGCAAACCCTAGCCTAGTTGTGAAGATAAGAGGAAAAGGTAAGATTTGATCTTATTTTATGTGTTATGAATGATGTTTGCATGTTGTAGTAGATGAAAATGGATGAAATTCATGAAATATGGCACGTTGGAGTTGGGGCCGTGTGTTTGGTATATAGCCGTGTGGATGTGTGTGCTGTGTTGAAGTGGTGAATTAACTTTAGTTATCATGTTTGGTTGTTGTAATGTGATGAGATGAATGAAAATCATGAAGTTGGTAAGTTGGGGTGGTGGCCGAATGTGGCCACCCTTGTGTGAATAAGAATGAATTAATTCTATTTGAAATTTTGATTGTTGTCGTTATGAATTCTATGTTTACGATAAAAGTTTAATGACTCAAGATTGATGTTGAAATTGTTATGGGCTGATTTGGAGGTTAATGTGCATTTAATGTAATTTCTATATTTATGAGAATGACATTGTTAGAGTGTGGATTGTTGGCGCAAATCATGATTCGGAAGTGAGGAATGTGTTATGAATGTGGTTCTCGGGTTTGGGCTGTTTTCGGGTAAGTTGGGGTGTTGTTTGGGATGTTTGAAATGTTGCATGAATTGTTTAAAATGTCTTTGAATATTGTTGGTATGGGTTCGGGTTAGTATTGGAATGTATGAGCGTTGATGTTGGCTTGAATATAAGCCGTTGAATTGAATATAATGAATGTTGTTAAATGATGTAAAAGAGGGTTACTAATGTTATATTGCTTTTCGGATTAATTGTTGATGTTGTTAGAATGATTGTTGGTGTTGTTGTTGTTGAATTGGCCGAGTTGAATTCTCGAGGTTGGCCTATTTACGGAAATCTTTGCCCAATTTGCGTAGAATTAAGTGCTAGTTTGGAATTAAATGCCTAAATGCCTATAGCTAATATTTGATATCCGTTGACGTGTGTAGACCTTGGGGAGCCCGAGACATAGGTTGGGATTAGCTTGAGTTTGGATTAGCTTTGAGAGCGGACGAGGTATGTAAAGCTCAACCCCTCCTTCTTTTGGCATGCCTTAGTTATAAATAGGCTATGACACGAGCCTCGAGAAAATTCTATTCTCGCAATCCGAGCATATCTATGATTCTTATTTGTTTCTTGGTATTCGTATGCTTGATGTGATGAAATATTGGCCCTTATGTCTTTGGAATAATTGATTTCCAAATGTTGCGTAAAGTTTTTATTTTTAAAGAGTTAAAATAACTACGAACGACCGTAACCTTCACAGAAAGGCTCGGATTGCCTCGATATGTTCGTAGGAGATTTTTTGGCGTATCATGAGTATGTTTTCCATAGGCGGGCCCGGCTCGGGTCGACACCCGTATGTGGGTCAAGCGACTTTCCTTTATGTAACTCTGATGACTTTTGAAAGAATTTGGTATGACTATTATCTCGATTTCCAAATATGGTCATTTTACTTATCTTTTGAGTCTAGGATAATGATTTTATACATATGGTTACTCACGACTCTGCTCGTGCATTCTGTTGTATCTTTCGCCGAGTCCCGGGCCGGTTATGTTGTCGTGCGCACTATGTTATACTCTAGGTGTTATCTTTGTGTTATGGTTCACCGAGCCCCTTGCTAGAGGGTCGGGTTCTGCTTTTATTTGGTGTTATGCTGTGTTATGGCGTTATGATGTGTTATGATGTGTGACGGGGATATGGAGATTTGAAACATTCTGGTGTTATGCTGTGTTATGGCGCCAATGACGGGCGGGCGACCATATTCTCTGCGCCCTATGCATGATTTGTATTTTGAAAATAAACATTTTGGTATTTGGATATGCACTTACTTTACGTACCTGCTGCGATTATGACTCGGATTTGTTTACTATATCTTACGCTTTGCATACTCGGTACACATTCCGTGCCGACCCCCTTTCTTGGGGGTTCCGTTTCATGCCCACGAGTACGGACGCACGGTTCGGTGATCCCCGCCGATCTAGGACACCCTTTTTCTTTGTTGGAGTGCTCACTTTTATTCCGGAGCCTCCATTTTGGTATATATATTCGTTCGTTGCACATGTACTTGTTTGTTCAGGGGTACGGCGGGGCCCTGTCCCATCATATGATTATGTTGGTCTGTTTAGAGCTCTGTAGACGCATATGTGGGTTGTGCCTATTCTGTACAGGTGTGTTTGTCTGTTATATGTTCTGGGCGATCCCATTCGCCGTGGCAGCCTCGTCCGCTTGCATTTGTATATGTTTTGGGCCGTTGCGCCATTTGATAGCCTTGCTTGAAGCTTACGATATATATATGTTTGTGTTTGAGACAGTTTGAGATAATCTGAGGCAGCATCTGATATTTGTATGCGTATAAGCCATATGTATGTGATTCGGATTAATGAATGTGTTTGGGTGCCTAGCTCGGGCACTAGTCACGGCCTACGGGGTTGGGTCGTGACACCTTGTGTCTTTTGTACGATTGGATAGTAAATGTTGCATAAAGAGTTTTTGTTCCTAAAGGATTCTATGTAGAATAAGGTCCCTAACTTTCATAAATGGGCTCGGATTGCCTTGATTCGTTCGTAAGAGATTCTATAATGATTAATATCCGTAACTTTCATGGGCGCGCTCGGATTGGTTTGATACACGTCTACGATCCCTCAAATTTCTCCTTAATGCAGTCCTAATGGTATTTAGAGCGGATTTACTCGAGCGTGATTTGTCTACGTATCTATTGAGTCTTAAAAGATGATTTATATGCATATGGTTTCTCACTTCTCTGCTCGTGCATGTTGCTAAGTCTTCTTTCGTACACGGTTTCGAGTCCCGAGTGAGGACACGCATTATGATGATATGATGATGGCAACTCCCACGGGATGGGCCGCGTGATGGAAACATGATCTCATTCACCGAGTCCCTCACTAGAGGGCCGGGACACGGTATATATATATTGCTTATGATGATATGATGATATGATTATGGGGATGGCGGCCGGGTATGGCATATATATATGATTACTTCACCGAGTCCCTCACTAGAGGGCCGGGACATGATGACATGATATGATAACATGTATATGATGATCTTATTCTACCGAGTCCCTCACTGGAGGGCCGAGACACGTTATATATGCACATGTACAAGATGATTATTCACTCATGTTTCTAAGTCCCATAATGAATTGGATATGATATGGACATGCATGATTTATGTTTCAAAGGCAAGCCTTGTGGTTTCTAGTTACTGTACTAATTTCCTACACTCTTTATTTCGGTATGATCACATTGTTTACTTCATGCTTTACATGCTCGGTACATATTCAATGCGGCCTTTTCTTCGGGGGGCTGCGTTTCATACCACGCGGTGTATACGGATGAGTAGAAGATGTTCCACCCGGATTGGCGAGTTCCATTTCCTTCCGGAGTCTTTGCCGAGTCGAGTATTTATGTCATGATATCTTGGTTTATGTTAGAGACTTTGCGAGACGAGTCACGTACATAATATGTCGATTTTGTAAGCGGCTCGTGGCGGGTATCATTATGCATTACATTACATATTTCATACGATTACATATTTTATTCGATTCGAGAAAGATGAAAAGTATATTGTTCTTTGAAAAGCTTTCTTTATGCACTCATTTCACGATTTAAGAGTCCGGTAAGATTATGTGTATCACGAGAAGCAGCGGGTTCGCTCGGCCCTAAGTAAGGGTCGGGTGCCCATCATGCCCCATCAGGGTTGGGGTGTGACAAATTGGTATCGAGAAACGAGTTCGTCCTAGGGGTTGTACGCAAAGTCGTGTCCGGTAAGAGTCTTGTTTATGGTGTGAAGCGCGCCACGTTTATAAACGGGAGGCTACGGGGCATCTAGGGTGGTTACTCTTCTTTCACATCCGAGATCGTGCTATAGAGACAAGTCATAGGGGATGAGATTCCTTATACTAACCTTTGATTTCGGCGAAGAATGGCATCGACGAGAAGAAAGTGACTAGCGATATTGGAAGTTACAGAGCACGCAGGTAAGTAAAGGTATGAAAGATATATGTCGGGTAAGATATTGTAGTACGATTGAAATAAAAGTTGAAGATTAAAAGGGAAAGTAAACAAGAAAGTGTAACAGGTGCAGTTTGAGCTGGGCATATGAGGTATGTTCATCATTTTTAAATCTTGTTGTTGATATTGGGAGCCATTGTGGTGTGATATGATATGATATATATATATATATACATATGTTGGCCTTGTGAGGCATTGTTGGTATTTCACAACGTGCGAGGTTTGAGATAGTAACAATTACAGGGGAAACTCTGCCAAAATTTACCTAGAAATAAAAAGAGAATGAGATACAGGTTTGTGATATGACTTGAAGGGTCGTACTAATAGTAATGATAGGATTTGACCAAGTTACGATGCCAATCGAGAAATGAGTTAATTGCTGAATTGAGGATAATAGTAATTAGAAGGTCGATATCGATATGGTAAAAAGAATTTGGAGGGGGCTTGTAATCCAAAGAGATGAATAAGAAAAGGGCTGGTAAATCTTGATTGAGTGCTATCTAAGGTACCGACTGAATTGATAAGCAGGGATGAATTATGACGAGCCTATAGTTAAAAAAAGTAATAGTATGATTAAGACAAGAGTACAGAGGAAAAGCATTGTGATGGATATGAATGTATTGATAAGACAGTTTGTGAGATATTAAGGATAAAGCTGATCAGAAAGGGTAAAGGGTTAAGAAGTGTTACATTATAGGATTGATTACGAATAAGAGATAATGTGAATATAATGAGGATTGTTATGAAAATAAGTAAAGCCTAGTGAGAAGGTGGCTAAAGCTATGATATGATCTATGTAGCTAGAATATAAAGGCAAGTGTGAAACGGAAAAGCGAGCTATAGAACGAATAAAGAAGGTTTATCAAGTTCTGTAGGGGAAGTTGGAATAAGGAATATAAGAAGAAAGTGAGATAACGAAGAGAGCGAGATATAGTAATAGACCATGACATGTGTAGCCAAGGATACGAGTACTATAAGTGACGGGAATGTGTAAAAGACTCGGTTATAGAAAGGATGGGAACGAGGTAAAATGAAGCAGAAATCCAAAGGCCAATAACCAAGTATTTATAAGTAACGGCGGTCAAGGTATGTTCCTCACCATTGGGGATCTGGAAGTCTAGGACGGAAAGTAGTCATATCCACAGGTGAAAGGTGAATATTGAGGATTGAAAAGGGGTAGAATAGTAATTGTGGAGTCAGAAGAGTAAGAGACCCTTTCTAATTCGGAGGGAGATGTGTTATGGAAACGCTTCGGAATCTGTTAAGACTTTAACTTACTCCAGATTATGTGACGAAGGTCATGCGGTGAGATGGACGCGATCATACCAGCATTAACGCACCGGATTGTAACAGAGTTTCAAGGTTAAGCGTGCTGGAGTGAGAGAAATTTTAGGATGGGTGACCCCTTGGGAAGTATTCTGGAAGTCTTACCAATTCAGGCATAAGAAGCAAATGAGAAGCTAGAGTAGCCTAAGGAAACATTAGAGTATGCGGCGTGGGCAGAAACCCTAAGAGGTCGCATAGGACGAGGCGGATTAGACCGGTAAAGAGAAAGAAGGTGCATCACAGCTTTAGGATTAGGGTGAGTTTGAGTAGCGTTTGGAAATATTTTGTGAACGAGATGCTAGTAACTATGTATATATATAGGTGTGCATGTGATACCCCATACACGGCTATATCAGCGGATATGTGTATTCCGACAACCAACGTGGAGGTATACGGAAGGCATTAATTGGACAGGGTAACGGAGTTCAAGTGAAAAGAAAAATAAAGGGCACAAATGTTACAAGGCAAGCTGATGCTGTTTTCACTATAGGGTATGCTTGGGAAGCTTTAATACAATGATATTTGGGAAAAGAAAGAAAGTGAGTATATGAACGGCACGGGGATCAAAATGTCGGAATAAAAGTGCCGCCTAATTGAGATTGGAAAATGCGGACATAGGGCAAGGTATGATCGGGTAATAGTATAAGTACACCCCTTAAAGGGGGGAAGCGGGTGCGAGAGATGAAAATGCAAGATGGAGACAATCAACACTACAATATATTTGATACGGGTGCTCGGGCTACAGGTAAGATTTCTTGCCGAGAAAAGTTAGTAAGATCCAAAAGCCAGCAAAAGGGATAGAAGCTAGGATGGTAATTGAGATAGTGCTGAGAATTAATTGTGGAGATCTTAAATGATATGACATTGGAGAGTGGAGGCTTAAAGGAGAATACGACAAGAGAACGATAACGAGTAACACACAGAGATATTGTGGAAGGTAACACTGCTGTGCTGGATTAGAGGCTAAGATGCGGGCAATAGGGTTGTTCGCTAATGATACTGCGACCTATGAGTAGTAAGGGAGAAAGACAGAAAACCTCCTATAGTAGGAAGTGGGAACATCAAAGGAGTGAATAAAGGAAGGGAAAAGAGTATGACAGGATAGGCTACAAGCGAATGTTAGGACGGAAGGAATATGTGGAGCAGAGTGAACCAGGAGAAGGAAAGACCGTAACTAAGATGGAATATACTTTATACAAGTCGTACAAGAGTAGTTATGTTACCTATGAATATTTATATGCCAGAGATGAGACCAAGCGAATACTTATTGAGAGAAGTTGGATTCAGTAATAACAGTACGGTTACAATATTCTGGGTGCATTAAGGGAAGATGTAAAGGTGATTTAAGCTAAATTACCGAGACAGAATTAGTACTGAGGATAAACAGGACATGGCTATGGTTGAACCAAAGATCTATTCCAATACCGGTTGTAAGATAAGAGAGGCGAAGACAAGTAAAACATAAGAATTAGTGAAGTCACGCTAAGGTATTTTTGGGCTAATTTGAGCACCTTCGTATATTCGCGTAAAGATTGCAACATCATGTCTGACAGGAAAGTTGAGAGCAAGATCTGAGCAAAGGGACAATAGAAGGGTTTGAATTAAAGGTAAAGAGACGACACGAAATAATGTGCCTAGGATGTTACAAGTGGAGTAAAGGGGGATTATAAGACGATTTAAGTAAGATGATCAGAACTAGCTGGTTACTAAAAGAGGGTAAATTTATACGCCAAATTCTTTCAGAATTATACCAGCTGATGATAGTTAAAGCAGGGGACGGCTATTAGCAGCTCCGAGATGACAAAAACCATATGATGACAATCGGCGTCGACACTTAGAACTCCAGATTGGCGAGTGGGTATGCTTAAAGATATCACCCATGAAAGGTGTAACGAGATTCGACAAGAAGGAGAAGTTTAACCCGAGATATATTGGACCTTATTACATTGTTCGTAGGGTAAGAAGGTTACTTACTAAAGACGTGGCTTCTGTTAAGGTACTGTGGCGGAATAATAACAGGGAGGAGATGATTTGAGAAGTTGAAGAGAAGGTGAAGAAGAAATATGATTGGTAGATGAGACTGCATACTATAGTAATAAAGGAAACCCCCCGAGATCCTTATAAGACCTTATGAGACTAGTTTAACATTCGAGGACGAATGTTCTAAAGGGGGGAAGGATGTTATATCCCGTATTTTGTACATTGGAATAATATGAGTTAACCATGATAAGTTAAGGACAAGACTGTTCCTGGATGCGAGGTAGAGACTTTTGACTTTCGATTTTGTTTTAAGGCATAAGTGGCTTATGATTTTATTGGCATGGAATATTAAGGAAAATTTGGGGTTAAAAATTAATTTTGGAAAGTTGATATTTCATGAAATAATGGCCAAGTTGGCCGTGCCATGTGGAGTGGGCCATGGGCCACATGGAGGCATAATATATGTAGTCAAGTGATGACTAGCAAGACTTATTAGTCATCTTTTCAACCTTAGAAAATTTGAGAAGCTTGGAGAAAAATGGAGAGCCATATTCGGCCATGGTGGCCGAACTTGGTGCCTCAAGAGTTGATCAAGAAAAATAGTTTTCTCCTAGCATTTCAACCAATTAGAAGGTCCTAATTAACATGGAGTATTTGTTGGAGCAAGCAAACCATTTATTCTTGCAAGACACAACCCTAGCCAAGTTGAAGAACTAAGTGGAAAAGGTAAGGTTCAATCCTCTTTTACATGTGTTATGGGTGGTTTATGTGTGTTGTAGTGTGTAGAAATGGATGAAATTCATGAAATTTTGCATGTTGATGTTGAGCCGTGTAGTGGGCTGTTTTGTAGGACATGGTGAACGAAATTTATTTGGTATTTTTGGTTGTTGTTGTTGTAGATTCTATGATGAAAATGAAGGTTTGATGGTTCAAATTGAAGTTGTAATTGTTGTGGGCTGTTTTAGAAGCTAACGTGATTTTGATATGATTTCTTGTTTTTATGAGAATGATGTGGTTAACGTGTGGATTGTTGGTGTAGTTCATGATTTTGGAAGAAAGAAATGTGTTGTTGTTGTCCCTATTGGAAGTGGGAGGTTTCGGGTGAAGTACTATATTGGTTGGGTTGTTTTGAATATTGTGCGGATTGTTTGAAGTGTCCTTGAATCTTGTTTGAATGGTTTCGGATTAGTACTTGAACGTGTGATCGTTGATGTTGGCTTGAATGTATGTAGTTGGGATGAATGTAAATGGAATGTTGGCGAATTATGTAGAAAAGAGTTACTAACGTTAGAATGCGTTTTGAATTGATTGTTGATGTTGTTAATATGATTGTTGGTATTGTTGTTGATGATTTGGCCGAGTTGAATTCTCGGGGTTGTTGAATTTATAGGGAAAATGCTGCCCAAATTTCTGTAAATAAAGTGCTAGCTTGGAATTGGATTCCTAAGTGCTTATGACTAATGTTTGGTGTCTAACGACGTTATTGTAGATCTTGAGAAGCCAAGACTTAAGTTTGGATTAGCTTAGGAAGCGGACGAGGTATGTAAAGCTTATCCTTTCTTTCTTTTGGCATGTCCTAGATGTATGTATGATACGATACGAGCTTTGGGGTAACTCTACTCTTAAGATCCGAGCATGCCTACGATTCTTATTCACTTCTTGATATCCGCACTCTTAATGTAGTCGAGCTATTGCCCTCGAGTCTTTTGTATGTCTGGGTAATGAATGTTACGTAAAGAGTTTTTTATTCCTAAAGTGTTCTATAACGTATAATGTCCCTAACTTTCATATATGGTCTCGGATTGCTATGATATGTTCGTAGAGGATTCTATAATGAATAATGCCCGTAACTTTCATAGGCGGTCTCGGATTGGCTTGATACATGTTTGTGATCCCTGAGACGTTATGTGACATATTTCGCAATGATATTTCAAGGGTCCTGAGTGTGACTGTCATTCGGATACTCGAGCGTTGATTTGTCTACTTATCGATCGAGTCTTAAAAGATGATTTTTATGCATATGGTTTCTCACTACTCTGCTCGTGCGAGCTGTTATTACTTCTTTCACCGAGTCCTGGGCCGGGTATGTATTCGTGCACAGTTTCACTGCATTGTTCATCGAGTCCCTCACTAGAGGGCCGGGTACGGTATACATATGATGATATGATGATGGCGCCAGCCCACAGGATGGGCCAAGTATGATATACATGATGGAGACATGATCTCATTCACCGAGTCCCTCACTGGGGCCGGATACGGTATATATATGATTACTTCACCGAGTCCCTCACCAGGCCGGGTACGGTATATATATGATTACTTCACCGAGTCCCTCACTAGAGGGATGGGTAAGGTATATATATGATTACTTCACCGAGCCCCTCACTAGAGGGTCGGGTATAGTATATATATATATGATGACATGATGATATGATGACATGACGATATGATAACATGTATATGATGATCTTATTTACCGAGTCCCTCACTGGAGGGCCGAGACACGTTATATATGCACATGTATAAGATGATTATTCACTCATGTTTCTAAGTCCCATAATGAATTGGATATGATATGGACATGCATGATTTATGTTTCTAAGGCAAGCCTTGTGGTTTCTAGTTACTGTACTAATTTCCTACACTCTTTATTTCAGTATGATCCTGTTCTTGTATTTCATGCTTTACATGCTCAGTACATATTCCGTACTGACCCCCTTTTCTTCGGGGGCTGCGTTTCATGCCACGCAGGTGTATACAGATGAGTAGAGGGCTTGCTAGAAGATGTTCCAGCTGGACCGGCGAGCTCCATTTCCTTCCGGAGTGCTGCCGAGTCAGAGTATTTATGTCATGATATCTTGAGTTCTGTTAGAGACTTTGCAGACAGAGTCATGTATATAATATGTCAGTTTTGTAAGCGGCTCTATAAGCCGATGTATCATTATGCATTACATTACAGATTTCATACGATTACAGATTTTATTCGATTCGAGAAAGATGAAAAGTATGTTGTTCTTTGAAAAGCTTTCTTTATGCACTCATTTCACGATTTAAGAGTCCGGTAAGATTATGTGTATCACGAGAAGCAGCGGGTTCGCTCAGCCCTAAGTAAGGTTGGGGTGCCCATCATGCCCCATTAGGGTTGGGGTGTGACACATTGTTCCTTCAAGGTGAGGTAAAGCGATGATGATTGTTCCATAAGATAATGGGAGGTTACCGACCTTACGTTAGTCCGATAGAGTCATCGCGTTCTTTGAGCTCTCGTGCTTGCTACTTATGTTATAATGTATTTATATATATGTATATGTATATGTATATGTATATATGGGGTTATGGGAAAGGTGAGGCGTTATATACGCATAGCAACCTGATCAGCTGGATATCGTCCCAGATGCGAGATGCCCGGACGCGGGATATATGATATAAATGTATCAGGCCATTCATTCCACGGCAATATATATGCAAGATGCTGATATGATAAATGGATCGGGTTGTACGTTCCACAGCAATATAAAATATTTATGCACTGGACTGCATGTTCCGCAGAACTATTATTTATTTATGGATTGGGCTGCACGTTCCGCAACACTATTATTTGTATATATATATGAGGGATGTTTTTTTAAAAGAAAGCTAAGCATGCATGGTATCCGCCTTATGAGGCAATCAGATATACAGGTTATCTTTATTTCATGTTATGTTCTATATTTCCTATTATGTTGTTATTCATGCCTTACATACTCAGTACATTGTTCATACTGACGTCCTTTCTTGTGGACGCTGCGCTCATGCCCGCAAGTAGACAGGTAGATGGTTCTGATTCATAGGAGCTTCAACAGCAGAATCTTAGGAGCGCTCTACTTACTTTGGAGCTGCAGTTTATTGGTATTGGCCGCCACGGCCACTTGTATCCTATGTTGAGGCTCGTAGACATGTATGTACAATTATACGTGTTATATCCCGTATTTTTAAACATTGGGATAATCTAAAGTTAATCGCGACAAGTTAAGGACAAGACCATTTTGGGATCCGAGGTAGAGACTTTTAACCTCCGATTTTGTTTTAATGCACATGTTGCTTATAAATTTTATTTGGTATAGAAATATTAATGGAGATTAGGGATTAATTAACTAGGATTAGATTATTAAAGTGGGATTAAGACTTAATCATTTCATTAATCAAGTCAAAATTGGCCGTGTGGGTCCCCACCCGTGATATGGCCACAGTGTAATTGGCTCACGTGTGAGTGGGACACATGTCCAACCCATGGAATTCATATATATATGGAAAGTGATGACATTCATCAGCATACAACCATTTCATCTTCACCAAACTTAGAAAACTTAAGAGATAGGAAAAGAACCTGGCTTTCGGCCATGGCCGAGATCTGATTTTCAAGCTTGATCAATTAATTATCTTGGTGTTTCTAATCAAATGAAGGTCATGGAAACAAGGATTGATCATTGAAAGGCAACAAGAATCTTTGTCCTCTTAATTTGCAAGTTCACAAGTTGGAACCAGTTGAGAAGCCAAGTGCAAGGTAAGAATTGATTACTTTTCATATGTGTTGGGTGAGTTTGATGCATGTTGTATATGTGTAGATATGTATAAAATTTATGTATGTTGATGTTGGAGAGTTGTCTAAGCCGTAGGGGGCCGTTTTAGGAGAAATGGTGAATTGATTTGCTTGATATTTTGGTTGTTGTTGTCATGGATTTTATGGTGAAAATGAAAGTAGTAATGGTTCAAATTGGAGTTGTAATTGTTTGTGGGCTGTTGTAGAAGTTAATATGATGTTAATATAGTTTATTGTAATTATGTAAATGATGTTGCTAACGTGTGGTTATTGGTATAGTTCATGAAATTGAAAGAAAAGAATGTGTCGTTGTTGTTCTTGTTGAGTTTGGAAGATTGCGGGTTGTATAGTATGTTAGTTGGGCTTTTTTGAATATTATGCGGGTTGTCCGAAGTGTTCTTGAGTCTTGTTTGGATGGTTTCGGTTAACACTTGAACGTATGATCATTGGTGTTGGCTTGATTGTATGTGGTTGATTTGAATGTAAAGGAAATGTCGTCAAATTATTTAGAAAGGAGTTACTAACATTAGAATGCATTTTGAATTCCCTCATAGCCTAATCGTAGTTCTTGACATCTTAATATAGGTTAGAGTACTATTGGGCAGCGTAACGTGTGTGTTGCGAGTAAACGCTAAAGGTATGTAAAGCTATCCCTTCTTTCTTTTGGCATGTCTTAGATTTAAGTAAGATACGATATGAGCTTTGGGGTAACTCTATTCATAAGTTCCGAGCATGTTTATGATTCTTATTCACTTCTTGATATTAGAATCTTAATATAGTCGAGCTATTGTCCTCGAGTATTTTGTATGATTGGATTGTAAATGATGCATAAAGGTTCCTATTCTTAAAGGATTCTATAATGAATAATGTCCATAACTTTTATAAAACTGACTCGGATGAACTTAATACATGTCTATCATCCCCGAGGCCTTATTTTGATATAGTTCATAATGATATTCAAAGAATCCGAACATGACTATCGTCCCGATACTCGAGCGTTGATTAGTCTACTTATCTTGAGTCTCAAAAATGATTTATATGCATATGATTACTCACTACTCTGTTTGTGCATTCTCGTGATTACATCTTTCACCGAGTCCCTCGATAGAGTGAGGTAGGGTACGATATATATACGTTATGGTGTTATGCTGTGTTATGGTGTTATGCTGTGTTATGGTGCTGAGCTGTGATACGGAGTTATGTTGTGATACGGAGTTATGCTGTGCTGCGAGTATCTTTGTGTTATGGCACCCGAGGACGGGTGGCGACCATGTTCACCGAGTCCCATAATGGGCCGGATATGACATATGATATTGACATGCATGATTTGTGTTCGAAAGCAAGCATTTTGGTATTACGACTATCGTACTATTTTTTTCTCGTATTTTATTTCGAGTTATGATCCCGTTTCCGTATTTCATGCTTTACATACTCGAGTACATATTTCGTGCGGCCCGCTTTCTTCGGGGGCCGTTTCATGCCCGCCCGAGTACGACGCTCGGTTTGGTGATCCGCCAGCCTAGGATACCTATTCTGCTATCTTGGAGTGCTCCCTTGTTTCGGAGCCTATATTTTTGGTACAGACTCTTTTGTTGTATATATATGCTTAGCCAGGGGTACGGCGGGGCCCTGTCCCGTCATATTTTACTGTTGTCACTCTTAGAGGTCTGTAGACATATGTGTGGGTTGTATATAGTTACTCGGTCGGGCCTGTCTCGTATGACTTATGTTTTGGGGCGTTCTCATTCGTAGCGAGCGTCCATCCGCTTACGTATATATATGTGTTTTGGGATGTTGTGTGTATGTGGCCTTGTCGGCTTGCGTAGATATATATATATGTTCTGAAAGCAGTGTGTTATGATAGCCTTGCCGGCTTATATACGATGCTTTCTGTTGAAAGTTGTAACTCTTCAGGAGACAGGTTGTTGTGATATGTATACATATACGACAGTTTTGAGACGACGTCATGCCTTTCTATATATAAGTTCTTTATTATGCTAGTTGTGGACAGTTATAGTTAACAGGTGTATGTGAGTGTCCAGCTCGGGCACTAGCCACGGCCTATGGGGTTGGGTCGTGACACATGGGCTTAGGCCATAATGGAATATCATAAAGAAAATTTCTCAACCACTCCCTTTTCTTAGAAGCATATGACAATGGGCTTAGGCCATAATGGAATATCAAAAAGCAAATTTCTCAATCATTCCCTTTTCTTAGAAGCGGATGACAAGGCTACAAATTCTACAGCCATATTTAAATCAGTAAGACATGTTTGCTTCTTAGATCCCCAAGATATTGCACCCCCACCAAACATGTAACAACCCGCTTGGTCGTTATGCGTGCTTTGATCATTCTATCCTTACTAGTACTTTCTCAAGGCTAGAAGGACCTAAATAATTTGGTTGAGTTGTATATTGTGTTTTGTGACTTGTAAGTGACTCTGTGATGTCTTTTTAACTTGGTTTGTTTGTTGGCTTATGTTCATAGGGCCTTATAATGATTTTAAGAGACTAAGTATAAAAATTTTAGAATTTTCATGCTCACTGGTTCACAACGCCTCGTTGCAACGATGATTTTTCATTGCAGTGAAGACTGGGTTCGTTGCAACGAAAGGTGGGAAAAACTCAAGGTTCATTTCAGCGAAGGCCCCGTTCGCTGTAATGAGTCTGTTGCAGCAAGACTTTGGTCGTTGCAACGAAGCCCACTTAAGTCTAATAACAAGATTAAGTAGTTATTTCGTGCCCACACTTTTCATAATCCCCAAAATAGTTCCCAAGAGCATAGAGGCGAGTTTCTACGGCTAGGACCCTATTCCCCATCAAAAGTAAGCCTTAATCACTAACTTTCTTCGCTTAATGTTCATATTAGATTCTTGTTTCAATCAAAAGACCCTTAATGAGAATTGAAGGGTAGAACACGAACACTAAGAAAACCCTAGGATACTAATGGGTTATTGTTTATTGTCGTTTAATGTTGTTTAATCATCTAAGAGTAAAGATTATCACTTTCTAGGATGAGAACTTGATATTCAATGATGGAAATTGCTTGTTGAGACCTAGGGTTCCAATAAAAATGAGAATTTTGGCTAAAATTAGATTTGTGGGGTTGAATTGATTATAGAACCCATAAATGGAGTTAATATGATTGTTGAGACTAGAATTAGGATGAATACGTTCCTAAGGTAGGTGAACCATTGATTAAGGGTAGAAGTAGAGGGGTTGTCTTCCCCAAATTGTTATTATTGAGTTACTACTCCATTACTTACTTAGCATTATGATTTCTAGACTTTGAACGTTCTGAGGCATTGCGAAAGGGAAAGGCTGTTACGAAGTGATTCCATTGCTCAAATCTGCTTTGAGGTAAGTTACCGTTTACTTGAGTTAGACTTTGGTTAGTTGATTGTATATGTCGCAGAATTTATGAGAGAAAGCAAGTCTAGGTCTTCAGACATGGAGTTTGGGTGATCGTTGTTAGTTATATGATTAAATTGTGTGAAGTGATTCTCCATTGTTGAGGTTGATAAACTTGAATTGTCTTCTTAAGACCGTTGAAAGGGAGGTGTTGATACATACCTTTCAGAGACAGATTGAGATAGCTACATATTATATTATCATTGAGCAGACTATTTGTGAGTCTTATTATGACTTGTGTTATTTGATTATACTTCATTGGTGTTGACTTGATACGTATTCTTGAGCTATTGGTGTGATGTGATTATGAGGCAGTAATTGATGATGATTAGGATGGTGCATAGACATCTCTTAAGGCACATTTGACAGGGGGTGACGATGTAGCCTAATTATGAGCTCGTGGTTTGATGTTCGTTCTAGAACGAGTGGTACATAGACACCATGGGTACCTTGCAGGTCATGGCTATTTGGGGAAAATATTACAATTTAGCCTGTGTGTACAGAGGTGGAGATTTTATCATTTATTGCATTACATTTGTCCCATCTAGTGGTTTTCTTTGTTGATGATTGGTGATCGATTTCTGAGTTAGGACTATTCGAGGATACTTGTTGTGGTTTTATGTTTGTTGAGCCTGTCTACCTATCCCATTTATTTTATGTATGTATGCATGATACTAATCTTAGGTGGCCTATGATACCTTCCAAAGACGTGTTGTTTGTACTGACCTACACTTGCTGCACTTTTTTTTTAGTGCAGACTTTGAGCCAGAGACGTCTTTCAGACCTTGCATCTAGTTGAGGTTATTCATTACTAATATCAGAGGTGAGCTCCTATCTATGCCATGCCACTTGAGGATCTTTCTTTATTTCAGATGTCTATTTTCATCCCAGACATTATGTTTATTTTAGACAGTTATCTCTTCTTTTTAGACATTGTTGGTTAGAATCCTTGTATGATGACTTTCAGATTTTGGGGATGTAACAGCTAGATTTCCGCACTTGTTAATTAATTTTATATTATTGTTAGATTTTTATCAGTTATTCGTGAGTAATGTTTTATAATTGGTTTAAGTAATTGAAATTGGCTTGATAATGGGTTAAGGGATTAGTTCACCTACTTTAGGACTAGTGTGGGTGCCACTCACGTCTGTTTGGGACGTGACATAATAAGTATACCTATCCACTCATTGAGGAATAATCCTCTTGATCAGTGATCCAACTTGCATCCGAATACCCTTCAAGTATAGTGGGATCACCACTGTAATAGATGCCATAATCTAACATTTTCTTGAGATACTTTAGTACTCTTCTTATAGCATGCCAATGATGCTTACTCGGATTGCAAGTATATCTACTTAACTTATCCACTGCATACGCAATGTCGGGTCTCTTACTAGTCATCGGGTACATCAAGCACCCAATCAACTTAGCATACTCAAGTTGAGCAATTGGCCTTCTACCATTTCTTTCCAATTTAAAACATGGATCATATGGTGTAGAAACAGGATTACAAACAAAATGATTAAATTTCTTTAACACTTTCTCGATATAATGAGATTGTGTTAAGGAAAAACCCCCGCCATTTGCAATAATTCTTATACCAAGAATGACATCTGCTTCTCCCATATCTTTCATGGAGAGCTGAGTAGATAGAAATCTTCTGGTGGTCTCAACCTGTTCTATGTCGGTCCCAAAGATCAACATATCAGCTACATACAAGCAAATGAAAACTCCTATTTATTTTTCAAATTTTGAGTTGATTTTAAAGCCATTAGATAAAATTACTTTATCAACTTTTTGATGTCATTGCTTAGGGGCTTGTTTTAGCCCATACAATGATTTTACAAGTTTGCAAAATTTCTTCTCTTGTCCTTTAATTAGAAACCCCTCTGGTTGTCTCATATAGACTTCCTCTTCCAATTCACCATTCAAAAACGTAGTTTTGACATCCATTTGTGAATTACTAGACTGTAAATGGAGGCTAGTGCAATAAGCAGCCTTAGTTTTGCTATTCTAGCCACGGGAGCATAAGTATCAAAGTGATCAACTCCGTGCTTTTGGGTAAACCCCTAATTACAAAGCGAGCCTTGTATTTATCCACGGTACCGTCTACTTTTAACTTCTTCTTGAACAACCATTTACCATCCATGGTTTGCAACTAGGTGGAGGGTCTGTTATCCAAGTATTATTTTTCATAATGGAATCTATCTCATCTTGGATAGCCTCTTTCCATGACGGTGCATCCGAAGATTGCATGGCCTCACTAAATGTAGTGAGACCATTTTTCATACTATAACAATAAGGAATTTTATTTTCAATTTTATCAGTTGAACCTTCTACTAAATAGATGTAGAAGTCATCTCCATATGTCTTTTCTTTTCTAACTCTCTTACTTCTTCTTACTTCAACAATGTCATCTTGATTTCCATCATCTTGAAAGATTAATGGTTGTGAAGTAGAAGAAACACTTGGAACAATATCTTTTGGTCTAGGAATTGATACAAATTGAGTTTCATAAAAAACTGCATCTGTTGATTCAAGGACGGTATTAACCGAGTATGAATCATTTGGTTCAATGATCACAAACCTGTAGGCTTTGCTATTTTCAACATATCCTATAAATAGCATTCAATTCCTCTTTCACCTAGTTTTTTCGTTTTAGGTTTCGGGACTTAAGTTGTAGCCCTACATCCCCAAACTTTGAGATGAATCAAACTTGGTTGTCTTTTATTTCAAAGTTCATATAGGGTTGTTGAATTTATTTTATTAGGAACCCTATTAAGAATATAACAAGCTGTTAACATGGCTTCACCCCAATAACCGTGACTTAGCCCTGAGTTAGACAATAAAGAATTAACCATTTCCGTCAAGACCCCATTTTTCTGTTCGGCTACACCATTTTGTTGTGGTGTATATGGTGCCGTTACTTGATGCGCAATACTAGTGCTTTGAAAAAATGTGGGATTATAATATTTCCCTCCCCTATGGGTCCTTATACACTTAACGGAAGATTGACATTGCAATTCAACTTCAGTCTTGTAAATTTTAAATTTTTCCAGTGCTTCACCTTTAGAATTTACAAGATTAACTTTGCAAAATCTAGAGTAATAACATATTTCGTTGTTAACATGCAAGTTTTACATTTTTCATTATCCACATTCATTACCGGTATCAAGCCACATTTAGACATATCCCTCATTCTATGAAAATTAACATGTCCCAAAGATGAGTGGCATAATGAAAAATTAGAGACAAGCAAGTAAACATAAACTTCATCCTTCAATAAATGCGAAACGATCTTGTAACAAAATTATCATTTCTCTGAATTTCAAATATTCTAGGAACTTTCAAGTATAAATATCCATCAAATAAAGGATTTCCTATAAATATATCATCCCACAACTTGAAAGTAAAAGTCACATGATATTTATGCAACATAGTTATAACATGATAATTTTTTTTTGGTGCAGAATAACAAATTTATAATAAGCATATCAAATTTGTTATTCCTAAACTTATTCAGAATGCATTTCATGATCATCACAAGTGAGTCATCTACCCTAATATTTATGAAATTAAATTTCGCAAAAATAAAAAAACACTCTTTCCTTTCGCAGAAAGAAAAGTACTTTTTCTTTTTGCAGAAAGAAAAGTACTTTTTTTTTTTCCTTTCGTAGAAAGAAAGGTAGAAATTCATAAATAAATAATGAGTGAAGTTAAGAAAGTAGACCCCGATATTTGCTGCTTTCATCTTGATTCACTAGTTGCTTTTGATTTGAGCCCTTTTATCGTAGGGAACTCAATTTGTTGTTGCCTTAAGTATAGAATTTCAACAGACACGTGCCTTTTCATCATACCTTTTACTGCTATGCTCTTACAAATCTTGAATTGCCAAAGATAATTTCCTTGATGCGCCAAATATTGGTGCTTTGATGACAAATTATGGCATCACTTTTCTTAGGCAATCGTTGAAAAAGCCTATAACTGTCACGACCCATTTGGATTAAGTCGTGCGGGCACTTACCTTTTCCACCTCGGTAAGCGAACCCTCAACCTAACGATAAGTAAAGACATGAATAATTAAATCGAACAAGTGGAAAAGAATAAATATGTAAGTCTCACAACAATATATAATAGAAATAGTGCGGAATAAGGAAACACCCCCAGGGTCTGATCTAAGTCATATAAGAGCATCCATGAAAATATACAAGTCTGGAATAATAATACATAAGTCTTTCTATGTCTCCGAATAGGAATAATAAGACATAAAGTTGGAAGAGTCTCCAAGGCAGTGAACGTCTCATGCTCACCTTAGAAACTCGGTATTAATGCTGAGGCGACTGTTAGCCACGGGAGACGGAGGAGGACCCAACCTGATACTTGCATTCATAAAAGAATGCAACAAGTCCAGATCAGTACAAAACTATAGTACTGGTTGGTATCATAGGCCGACTAAATATAGCTAACATAATTCAGACGATAAAGCAAGATAGGCAAATAATCCAACAAGTATAAGTCGAACATAATCAAACCAAGTATAAGTCATAGCCTAAGTAGAGCATCTAATCCCAAATGTGCCAAGTCTCAATATGTCAAATCTGAAACCAACATCACAAGTAACAACATCAATCATCTCAAAGTAAGTCGTGGATGCAATACAATGCAATGCAATGATGTATGAATGCAATGCAATGCCATGCCATGCAAATGCTCTGTACACATGTACTCCAGACGGAAATATCGATATCTCGGTAGAACAACCCAAGGTGACTTGCGAAGTCTAAGTGCCACTTGTCCCGGATCTTTGCCCAACACACAGACGAGACCCGGATCTTTGCCCATGGGAGTTCTCACCGGCACCACCTTGGGGGACCCGCGGAGTCCATGCACTCACTCAAATCCACGATTCCGGGACTAACATCGGATATCGGACTCTCACATCACTCTCATTTAAAAACCGAGCCAAGCTCATCACAATGTTTCACTAAGTACCAACAGTGTCTCAACAGTATATCATAAATAATGAGAATAATCGAAATGCATGTGTCAGCATCAAGAATCAGCTCAATATCACAAGCACCAACATGGGTACGCCAACAATATAATCAATGTCACAAGTACCAACAAAGGGGCGCCAACAATACATCAATGCCACAAGTACCAACAAAGGGGTACGCCAACAATATCGTGAGAAATTACACAAGTCATATAGATCTCTATCCTCGTATCAACGTCAACCGTAAGATACTAGAATATCACAATCAAGAAGGAACAACAAATTTCGATATCTACTAGCAATACGTGGCATCAAGCCAACACAATAGAACAATCAAGTCACAAAACAACGAGGTGGCTAGCCCCAATCACGCAACAGGGCCCAACTTAAGACAATATCCAACACAACTTCATACCCGAAGGTTTACATGCTTTCTCCGACAATATAATCTAAATATATGCTTTGCTATACGAAGTCTCACCGAGGGTAAGCCATAACCTACCTGGATGGCCGAACAACAAACACCAACAATCACTTTTTTGCCTTGCCCTTCCGCTGAGCCTTAGAACCAAAGAAGTCTAGGCATATTCAAAATCTAGATTAGAAATTATGAAGAATGATACTACTATTGCTATTATTCAATTTAGGTCAGGTCCAGACCTAGAATTTGGGAAAACGGGGACCACAAGGTCAAAACGGGAAATTCGAGAGTAAAATATCAAAATTAAGTACTAGCTGATCCTAACCCAACAACTAATTGCTAATTTAACTAATGGATTCACCTAATTTTGGATTTCAAGTAAAACCCCCAATTTTGGGTATAAACCTTAACTCTTTGAATCAAGAATTCAACTTTAACAATGAAAGATATATGATTAACAACCTTTGATTTATCAAAATCTAGCATAAACTCCATCAATTTAATCATTAATAAGCCTGATAGAACATGCATAAACTCCACTTTTATCTTTCATTACTAAGGAATTACTAAGGGAAAGAGGAATCTATGATGATTAGGAATAAGGAATTAGTAAAGAGATTAGCAACACTTACCACCAAGAGTTTTCTACAATAATCCTCTAAAATAGTCCCCACGAGCTCAATTTTCATAATAGGAATAAATGATTGACTAAGAGCTTATTTAATACACACTTAAAGAAATAACAGGCCCGTTACCGCCACGGCGGTATCGGGGCCGCAACAGCGATGCCGTCCCAGCGCCCCTGCAGACCGTTGGGACAGTCTGGGCTGAATTATACTTGGCCGCCCCAGCGGTCATCCCATTCTGCGGTGCATTGGGCGGGGCGACAACCGGGTCAATGTCGCCAATGCGGACACCAAGTACCAGAAACACAACTATTTTCCCTAAGTCTCAACCGAGATCCTAAACCACTCCCGAGGCCCTCTGCTCACAAACCACATACACAAATCCACAAAAAAATACGCTACGAACGCACTCGTGGCCTCAAAATTTCCAACGAAAGTATAGAGTCAACCCCCGATACCTCATTACCAACTTTCCAACCCAAGTCCCAAAATGCATCCGAGTGCATTTGGAACCGAACCAGATATACACACCAGTTCTAAACGACCATCAGGACCTCTCGGAATACACGAATTTTCGAAAAAGGCCCGTTTACCCAAAAGTTAACTTTAAGTCAATGCTTTTTCGCTTTAAGCCCATATTTTACGAAAAGTTGCCCGAACCAAGTCTAGACACCTCGGGATGCTTGCTAGTGGTCCCCTCGGCTCAAAAGCAAGCTAGCCAATGCTCAGGAAGGGGCGAAAATGCCAAAAAAAATTATAACGAACAAACAGGTCGTTACAATAACTGTTCTTCACCAGTTGCAGAAGTCTATGCTCTTTAAAAGAGCGCGAACAAGAAAACTTCAATGGATCATGAAGTAAATGTCTTAAATAATTTTCTTTGAATGTTTGTTTGTGGTGAGAAATCTGGATATGTTTCAAGCCGTGCACCTTTCTTGGATCACTTTCCGAAGAGAATTATTTGTCCCTCACAAATACTCTCCCGAGATAGAATGAAGCAAAGCCAAGAAATAATGAAAACAAGTGTCTAAACACACAAGAATTAATGCTACAGTCACTAAACTTATGTAGTTTTTCTTAAGGAAGAATGTTGGTACTGTCACACCTCTACGAGGAGTATGACGGGCTCCGACCCGTAGGCCGGAAACCACCTGACTTATCCGTTACTTTGAACATTATAAACCATAACTCAAAGAACACCTGCATGCAGAAAAGGCCCAACATAGGAATATCCGATCATTCAGCACATATGTTCATATGCGGACCGACAAGGTTGCCACAACATAACGTATATCATAAAGCTGGCAAGGCTAACAGTAAAGTATCAAGAGCTCTAAATATGGCTGACAAGGCCACCAAAATATTATACAACAATATGAACCGGTGGAGCTATAAAACATCTAAATGTACACACACGTCTACGAGCCTCTACATAGAATACAAATGATCATAAGGATTATACCAAATAAATTGCAGCTCCGAAATAAGTGGAGTGCTCCTGAGAATTCGCTGATAGAATACCTACGGGTCTGATCCGTCTCCCTGCCTACCTGCGGGCATGAGCGCAGCGCCCACAAGAAGGGACGTCAGTACGAATAATGCACTGAATATGTAAGGCATGAATAACAACATAATATAGATATGAAAGGTAACATGGAATAAGAGAGATAACTTGTACATCTGGATGTCTCATAAGGCGGATGCCATGCATGCTTAGCCTTTAAAAAAAAATATTTTTATACATATACATAGTACCATGCCCGGCCATTAAGGCTCGGTGTCATATATATAGTATCATGCCCAGCTATTAAGGCTCGGTGTTATCATCATTAGCCCGCATCCGGGGCAATATCATAACATGCTCACTGCAGTGGTGTGCATATCTACGTGCCATGCCCGGTCGACTATAGCGCAGCGCGGTTTGATAAAATACATACATATATATAAAGCATGCATGAAAGCCAAATAAAAACTATAAATACATCAGAGTGACATAAGGTCAGTAACCTCTGATTATATTATAAAATAATTATCATCGCTCTATCTCACCTTGAAGGAACAATATTATAAGGCGAGATCAACAACAATGAATAAAAATCAAGAAAATCACGAAAATAACTCAACGTTCTCATATTCACATTGAAATCATAAGCTTGAGAGTTTTAAACATAAAATCATCATCATCGTCGTAATCATCATAGAAACATTCTCATCTTTAGCATCGTCATTAACATTGTAAAAACATGTCCCATGTTGTTGTCATAAAAGCTTATAGAATCATAAATCTTTGACTCGAAAAACAGGGACATTTTGGAAAACATTTATGGATTATCAAGAAAGAAGTCATGCCTTTGAATCATGAACTCTAACTTTTGGAATTAAGGAGCTTATGAAACATATGTAAGGAATTATAACATAGTAGTTTCTAGCAATAGGATCATCGTCATCATAGAACATGTTTATCTTTAGCATCATAAGAACTCTATGAATCATGATTCTCTAGCTTTTAAGAATAAGAATATTCTTGGAAAACATTTATGGATTCACAGAAAGGGATCATGGAACATTTGGAAAACACTTATTGGATTCATAAGAAAGGAATCATGCCTTTAGAAGAAAGGGACTAGTCTTAACATACCTGGAAGATCATTTCTCGACTTGCAACTTCCTATCTTTCAATTCACTTAAGATCATTCGTAGCCTCATAATCTACATATACGACCATTCATAAGGCTCATCATCATACGCTTTTCTTAAACCCTTAATTTAAATCCATTTAGAATCTGCCGAAATTCGGGCAGCATCTCCCCTGTTTATATGGCTAGCCCGAAATCACAATCCAATAACCAACAATAACAACAAAAATACCAACATCACGACAACATTATCAACACCAATAGGCTCCATAAAATATCCCACATGATGTTTTCCAAGTTTCTTAACTATCTAACTTATTATACGACTATTTAATAACTTTATCTCCATAACGAAATTAATATTAATAAGGAGAGATTCATATCTTATTCTTTCTAGAGCAGCAATATCTTCAATATTTACTTTGAATCCAAGTCAATTCCAACGCAAGACAAAACTATAATCGTGAGATTAATACTTGTTATACCCCGTGCTTTGTACGTTGGAATATTCTAAGTTGGTTGCGACGAGTTATGGACAAGACTTTTAATTTTCAGTTTTGTTGATTTTGTCTCAATGCATAAGTCGCATATTCATCTTTTGTGGGTATGAAGTGTTAAGGGTAAGATTGGAATAAGGAAAAATTAGAGAATGAAAGTTGGAAGAATT
>NW_026719433.1:0-11691 GCF_029784015.1 Lycium ferocissimum | reverse complement strand
TCCTTGTGCCCCGGGGGTAGGCGCCACCGAGCGGGGGGGCGACCATCGTTCTAAAGAGTTTTCTTTGCATAGATTTTTTTGATTTTTGATAAATACTTTGATATTTTGTAAATCACGTTTATTATACGCTGATGTGTTATTATGTTTACGCAATCACACTTTACATACTCGGTACATATTTTCGCACCGACCCCTTTTTTTTGGGCGTTTACCCCCGGGTTTTCCCGCCGGTTGGGACCCACCTTGTATCTATTCCTTTTTGGGGGTTGCCCCCCTTTTTCCCCGGGTTAAATTATTTTAATATATTCATCGATACTTTGTACATTTTTAAATTTGGGGGACGGCGGGGCCCCCCCCAAAAAATAGATTTTTAAATTCGTAATTAAAATGTGGATAGACGGGGTATGGCTTGGTTCTAGGGATATCTAGTGCATATTTTTTGGGGGGTTTCCCGGGGCCAGGGCGGCCCTGGGGCCGGGGCCTATATAGTATAAATATCCCTCCGGTGGCCCTTTGTTGGTTTTTTTCCGCGGGGGGTTAATTTTTTAGTAAGAAAAAAGAAAAACCTCCCCCCCAAATTTTATTAAATTTTTGGGGTTGCTTTTTGGGGACTTTGGTACGACGGGGTGCCCGTACCTGCCGCCAGTCACGGCTCACGGGTTGGGTCGTGACACCGGGTATGCGAACCACCGAACCTTCATGGTCGGGTATGCTATGAATACGAATATGAATATGAGTATGGATACGAATACGAATACAAACACGAATGTACATGTATGTATGTACACGAGCACGCTTTAGAAATGGAAGGTCCCCATGAAAGACAAGTAAGTAAGTAATGATAATGATGGCTTCACTATCTCCCGGTTCTCCCATCTTATTCTGTTTCTTATGATGTTTCTTATGCTGTCTCTTATGTTCCTATTATGGTGTTGATTATGCTTTACATACTCAGGACAATATTCGTACTGACGTCCTTTTGTTTGTGGACACTGCGTCATGCCTACAGGTGGCGAGGGAGATAGGCTTGATCCATAACTTTTCTTATTCTACGGACATTGTAGGGAGCTCCATTTCATGCGGGAGCTATACTTTTGGTATTATTCTTTGTGTACATACATGGGCACGGCGGGTCCTGTCCCGCCTATATGATGTTACCTACTCTTCTTAGAGGCTCGTAGACCATTGTATAAGGTTAAATGTCTTGAAGCCTTGTCGGCTTATATTTTGTATATCATTTTAATGGCCTCGTCGGCTTATGTATATTGATGTGGGAAATATTGATGTGGGCATAGTTGTTAATGATGGTATAAATGTGTTGTTGCCCAATGAGTTTAGCATTATTGATGTATAGCATTCATGAGTAAGCTATGTGGTCCACCTAGATGTGAATATGAATGTACGATAAGAGGTAACTGGGTGGGTTAGCACCGGGTGCCCGTCATGGCCCTCGGGTCGGGTCGTGACATTGATCCTCAAAACACCATCACCATCAAGAATCGCCTCTTTAGTCAAACCTTGTCATGAATTTTACACAATTTCGCATCATCAAACTGATGAGCCCTAACCTGCTCCAATAAAGAAGATTGTGCCTCCACAAAAGCTAGAACTCTGCTGGCCTCCAAAATATCAAGTCTCACAAATTGATTAGCCAAAGGACATTCCCCCACATGCAACAACGCTAGACTATTCATACTCACCACCTTTCAACTCAAGGCATCCACCACTACATTGGCCTTGCCCTGGTGATAAATAATAGTCATGTTGTAATCCTTAAGTAACTCCAACCACCTACATTGTCTCAAATTAAGGTCCTTCTGATTGAATATGTACTAAAGACTGTGATGATTCGAGAATGCCCAAAATGCACTCCATAAAAATAATGCCTCCAAATCTTCAAAGTGAACATTACCAACACCAACTCCAAGTCATGTGTGGGATATTTCTTCTCATGAATCTTCAATTGCCTTGAAGCAAATGTTATATCCCGTATTTCGAACAACGGGACAATATGAGTGAAGTACGATAAGTTGGGGACAAGACCATTCCGAGATATGAAGTAGAGACTTTTGTATGTTTTAAAGGCTTAAATTGTGTATGATTTTAATGTCATGAAAATGTTAAGGAAACATTGGAGTCAAATTCCATTTTTAGTAAGTATGCTATTTTTGGAAAGTTGAAAATTCAAAAAAAGAAAAGAAAATATGGACCATGTGGCCGGCCACCTTGGTGTGGGCCAAGGGCCACATGGATGGCTATAAGGTGTAATAAAAAGATGACTAATAAGTCATCTTTCATACTTGAACACTTAAGAAAAATCAAGAGAATTCAAGAAGCTTTGAGAGAAAAACAATAAGGGCCATATTCGGCCAAGAGAAAGAAAAAGGAAGACCAAGATTTGGCCATCAAAAAAATAATTTCTTCAAGAAAACTTGCTAAATCAAGGGTGCTTAGTAACGTGGAGTCGTTGTTTCGGGCAATAGCATACTCGTTTTCTTTATCTACCACTTTTGACAAGTTGAGAAGTTGAAGAAGAAAGGTGAGTTTTAATCTTGTTTTCATGTGTTGTAGATCGTTTATGTGTGTTGTTGTATGCTAAAATGGAAGAAATTCATGATAGAAATCAAGTTGAAGTTGGGTCATGAATGTTGAAGTTTGGCCGTGTGTGGTGTGGAATGTGTAGGAATAATGAATTAAGTGTTTTTAGCATGTTTATGTGTTGTTGTAATGTGTAGAAAATGAATGGAAATCATGAAATGTGCATGGAGGGTGTGTTGGCCGAATGGTCCCCCTTTTGTGTAGTTGAGAATAAATAAATCGTCGTTAGTATTTTCGTTATCGTCGTTATGGATTTTATGAGGAAAAATGCAAGTTTAATGACTCAAAGTGATGTTGTGTTGGTTATGGGTTAATTTGGAAGTTAATGTGAATTTTATGTAATTTTTGTATTTATGGTAATGACATTGTTAACATATAGATTGTTGATGTAGTTTATGAGTTTTGGAGAAAGGAAGTATGTTTGGTGTTGTTCTCGGGTTTGGAGACAATTTCGGGTGAGTTGGGATATGATTTTAGGTGTTTGGAAAATTGTGTGAATTGTTTAAAGCGTTCTTGAATATCGTTTGTATGGTTTTGGATTAGTAATCGAACGTATAAACGTTGATGTTAGTTGAATATAAGTAGTTGAATGGAAAATAATGAATGTTGTTGAATTATATAAAGAAGTGTATTTAATGTTAGAATGCGTCGGAATTGAATATTAATGTTGCTAGTTTGGTTGTTGGTGTTGTTGTTGATGAATTTGGCCGAGTTGAAATCTCGGGGTTGGTGTATTTACTAGGGGAAATGCTGCCGAAATTTTAGAGAATTTGATGTTCGGTTGAATTGAATTCCTAAATGTCTTCAACTAATGTTCGATATCTATTGACATTATGTAGACCTTGGAGAGCCGAGACTTGAGTTGATTAGCGTAGAAAGCGCAAAGGTATGTAAAGCTAACCCTTTCTTTCTTTGGCATGTCTTAGATGTAACTAGGAAATATCCTACGAGCCTCGGGGTAATTCTATTTTGCGATCGGAGCGTGTTTACGACCTTTTTATTCGCTTCTTAATATTACATTCATAATGTAGTCAAGTTATGTCCCTTGTGTCCTTTGTATGATTAAATTGCAAGTGTTACCTAAAGAAGTGTTCTTAAAAAAATCCCGAAACTACGAACGACCATAACTTTCACCGAAGGGCTCGGATCGCCTCGAAATGCTCGTAGGAGGTTCCGTAGCGTATGATGATCCTAGCTTCCATAGACGGGCCCGGATCGGTTTGATACTTGTCCGTGGGCCCCCGAGACATTTCCTTGTATAGTACTAAAGGTTGTTGGAAAGAACCTAACGTGCTTTGTATTCCGACCCCCGAGTATGACTATTTGTTATTTGCCAAGTTTAAGATAAGGATTGTTATGTATATGTTTCCGACACGTGGTTATGATTTCTAAAGTCTAGTTTGACATGTTCCGAGTAATGTCCGAAAGCTATTTTATATAATTAATGTCCGGACTTTCAAATGACGCTTCGATTTGATTACTTCATCGAGTCTATGGAATGATTTATGTGCATATGATTTCTCAATACTCCGCTCGTGCATGCCTTAATGCATCTTTCACCGAGTCCCGGGCCGGGTACGTATTCGTGCACAGTCTTATTGCATTGTTCACCGAGTCCCTCACTAGAGGGCCGGGTACGCTGTATATATATATATATATATATATATATATATATATATGATGATATGATGATGTGATGATATGGGGATGGCGGCCGTGATGGCATTTGATGATTCCATTCACCGAGTCCCTCGCTAGAGGGCCGGGTATTGCATATACATGTGATTACATGATTACTATACATGATGTTTATATGATTTATTTACCGAGTCCCTCACTGGAGGGCCGGGTACGTTATATGTGCATAATGACTTGATGATATGATATGGACATACATGATATACGATTCATAGGCAAGTTTTTGATTCCTTAATTACTATACTTATTTCGATGAATTCCCGTTCGGTTATGGTTCTATTTATTGTATTCCGTGCTTTACATACTCAGTACATACTTCGTACTGACCCCCTTTCTTCGGGGGCTGCGTTTCATGCCGCGGCAGTACGGACACTCGTTTGGGTGAGCCGCCGGCTTAGGATTCCTACTCGGCTACTTTTTGGAGAGCTCCTTGTCCGGGAGCCCGATTTTGGTACGACTCTTTTGTTATATGTGTACTTATTTATTCGAGGTACGGCGGGGCCACAATCCGTCATATGATTCGTTATTACAGAGAGGCACGTGACATAAACGTGGGTTGTGGGTAGCACTGTTCGGTTGCAATTGTGTTCTGTATATCTCCAGGTTGTATATGTGATATATGTATATATATGTGTGCGCGGTGTCGTGCCTTTCTGTACGTATAAGTTCTCATTATGTTTGCTATGATCTACTTATAATTGATAGGTGGGTACGAGTGCCCAGCTCGGGCACTAGTCACGGCCTACGGGGCTGGGTCGTGACAGCAAAGACTATCACTTTTCTGTTTTGCATCAACTCACACAACCCAGGCCCACTTCTGAAGCACACTATAAACTGTAAAGCTCTCTCCCTCGATAGGTAAGGTTAGAATCAGAGCGGTAGTCAACAAAGTCTTAGCCTTTTGAAAGCTTGCCTTACACTCATCAAACCAATGAAATTCCACTTCCTTCTAAGTTAATTTAGTCAATGGAGATGCAATGGATGAAAACCCCTCCACAAAACACCGATAGTAACCCGCGAGACCTACGAAACTTCAATCCTTGATGATTAAAACGGGTCTAATCAAATCCCGAACAGCCTCAATATTCTTGGGATCTATCGTATTACCATCCTTAGTCATTACATACCCCAAGAGCACCACTAAACTAAGCCAAAGCCTCACATTTTGAAAACTTGGTATAAAGTCGCACTGCTTCGTAATCCCGAGCACAATCCTCTAACGTCGTCGTGCTCCTCCCTACTATGGGAGTATATCAAGATGTTGTCGATGAAGATGATAAAAAGGAATCCAAGTATGGTCTAAACACCCCATTCATCAAATCCACGAAGGTTGCAGGGGATTAGCCAACCCAAATGACATCATCAAGAACTCATAATGCCCATATCGGATTCGTAAAAGTGATCTTAGAAACATCTTCCGCCCTGATCTTCAACTAGTGATAACTAGATCTCAAATCAATCTTGGAGAAGGCAGATGTCACACCCCAAACTTGAGGGGGCAGGATAGGCACCCGGGACTTACTTGTCGAGCACCAACCTGTAGTACTTAACTGTTAGACCTCATAAATTTTTGCGTCGTTGCGACGTAAGTAAACTAACGTAAGCCTAGAGAGCCCATGGAACCACTATAAGATTAAGAAAGGTTTTAAACAAGTGTTTATCATGTATCCTAAGGTTTCGGGATTGTAGGAGTCGAAGAGAATACGTTCCGTTGAAAAAACTGGAGGTATGGAGCAAATGTATGGATCATAATTTACAGGGTTGAGACTGTACCCCTTAGACAAAAAGTTGGAAAAATTATTGGTGAGTTACAACCTAAATGAGACCGTACCCTATACAAGTTGGCTGTACATCTTTGCGGTGGCAGACTTTTTTAGTTTTAAAAGTGTTTTGGGGGTCATTTTTTCTCATTTCTCATCCAAACTTCATCCATATACTCCTTGTAACCCTTCCTAACTGTTCTTGGATGATTAAAGGTGAAACAAAGTGTTTTGATCCAAGACCAACCTTAAAGACTAGCTTAGGTGAAGAATTACATTTGTGTGGTCTTGTACTGGAGTTAAGGGTGATTGTAAGCTAAGAGTGTTATATCCCGCATTTTGCACGTCGGAATATCTTAAGACAATTGCGGGAAGTTAAGGGCAAGACCATCTTCAAAAATTATTTTAGTGCATAAGTTGGTTATGAATATTATTTATGAATATTATTGGACGGAAATATTGAGAAAGGCTAAGGGCAAGAAGAGAGAATTCGCAAAATGGGCCGTGAAAATAATGCGGAAGGTTAGGGACAAAATGGTAATATCGAGAAAAGTCGAGGGCAAACGGGAATTTCACCTAGGGTCCATGAAAGTTCCCAAAGGGGCCATATTGGCCATGTGAAGGAAAAGAATGGAAGAGAATGACTAAAGTAAGTCATCTTTAAAAAGGAAAGAAAAGAAAAGAAAACTCTAGAAAAATAAAGAAAAAGGAAGAAAAATCTAGAGAAGGGGGCATGTGCCCCTCACATGCATGCAATATATATGTGTATATATATAAGAGAGGTGTTCATATTTTGAGAAGGAAAGAAAGAAAGTAAGAAAGAAAAGAAAAAAAAAGAGGGAGAGGGACGGCCAAGAGGGGGCTGGCCGAACCAGCCCCTAAAGTTGATCATGGAGATTGTTTTCTTCAAGTTTTCATACTAATTGGAAGGCTCTCTATCTTGTGAAGTGGTTGTTGGAACAAGAAAACCATTCATTCTTGCAAAGGGATGTTCTAGCCGTGTAGAAAGTTGAAGAAAAAGGTAAGGCTCAACCTTGTCTTTCACATGTCATGCATGATTTGTGGATGTTGTGGAGTGTAGAAATGAATGAAGTCCATGAAGATATGGTGTTGTGTGTGTTTGGCCGAATATATGTAGTGTGGTATAAAAGGGTAGAATTAAATTCATTTAGTGTTTGGTTGATGTTGTTATGAATGGTTTGTGTATGTTTGGCATGTAAAAATGAATGGAATTCATGGAATCTTGTAGATTGAAACTTGGCCGTGTAGGGGCTGTTTTTAGTAAAATATAATGGACTCATTTTATGTAGTAATTTGGTTGTTGATTGTTGTAGATTATGTGATGAAAATGAAGGTTTGATGACTCAAATGGAAGTCGGAAATGTTGTGGACTGTTTTGGAGAACAATATGATTTTAATATAGATTCTTGTGTGCATGAGAATAATGATCGTTAGCATGCGGATTATTGACATAAGTCTATGAATTTGAAAGTAGAAAATGTGTTATGAATGTTTCTTGTTGGAGATGGAGGATTCGGGTAACTTTGGATTATTATGAGCATTATGGTTTTGTTAGAATAATTGTTGGTTTTATTGTTGATATTGTGGCCGAGTTCCATTCTCGGGTTGTTGTTGTTAAATTGGGCCGAGCCATAATCTCGGGACGGTGTATTTACAGGGGAAACGTTGCCGAAATTTTGGCAGACAAAGCGTTGCTTTAAGGGATCGACTCATAAATGCCCTTAACTAAGGTTTGGTAAATGTGATCAAATTGTAGATTCTGGCGGATTTGCAACTTGGATTTGGAGTAGCAGAAGGAGCGGAAAGAGGTATGTAAGACTTCACCCTTCTTTCTATGGCATGTCTTAGACGTACTAAGTTGGATACGGGCCTCGGGGATCATTCCTTTTCTCGAAATCCAAGATTGAAATTCGCCACTATTCATTCAAAGAAGATTGAACTAGAAATGGTAAATGTTGGAAAACTTCTTAGACCTTTAGAACTTGCATAAAAGAGACCCGATTACCTTAAAACTCTCATAAGCAATGTCATGAAACGTCTTACACGTAAATTGTGTACGCCGCCTCATTCGACCGAGGCGGGCCCACTATTCCCAAATCCCTTCTTATTGTTACATTAAGCTTATTTCCATGCTATAGCTAATAAAAGTTTTTGGTTATCGTTCCTACTATCAAATTAGTAGTGGTTTTAACTAAACTTTGACTCCAATGCATGATTTTCCTTACAAAAAGTTTATAACCGTTTTCCAAAATATTTCTTTTTCTTTAAAAATCAAGTTTTACAATATTGAAAGTCTTAATGACTATTCTAAGGATTCTAAATACCGGAATTGTGCTTTATGACCCCGATTGATGTGTGAACCCGGCATATATATATATATAATAACGAAATCGAGCGCTATATAGGCGCCGATAAATATACATGGAATATAATAGTAGAACCGGAGCGCTATAGGCCGGTAAATATATATGATATAAGTGTGTGCATGTGACAAAAAGAATCGAGCGCTATAGACGCCCGATATATATATATGTGCCCGAATGAGACGGGGCGCTATAGACGCCGATATTTATACTTGAAGCATATATATTTATGGGAAAATAGGGATAAGGGCGAGAGCGTTATGTACGCATATCCACCGATCGGTTGGAGTATAGCACATGATATCGTCCCGGACGCGGGATGCCCGGACGCGGATGTGCATATTATGGTTAAATGGATCGGGCGCACGACGCCGGCAATATAATATATTTTTTTATGTATATATATATATATATATGAGTAAGGAAAGCTAAGAAAGTACAGCATCTGCCCAAGGGCACTTATAGGTACAGGCTATCCTCTTATATCATCACAGATTCTATAATCCCACGGTATTGTTGTTCATACTTACGTTCTTGTTCGTATTATTATTATTATTCATGTCTTGCATACTCGGTGACATTGCTCGTACCGACCCCTCCTCTTCGGGTCGCGTTCATGCCGCGCGTACACCCAGACGGATCGAAGTTAATGTAAAAAGATGTTCCAGCGAAGTTGGCAAGCTCCATTTGGCCTGGAGTGAAGCCGAGTCAGAGTATACGTGCCAGGATTCTTGATTACGGTTAGAGACTTTGCAGACAGAGTCATGGGTTTTGGGAGTTGGTTTGTGTTATAATACAAGTTTGTAGCTTACATGTTTTACTTGATTTAAAAGCAATAAAAGTATGTTTTAGTAATCTTATTGTATACGCCTGACTTAGAGGTTGAAAAAAAATATTTCAAGTACGTAGTAAAGGTTAAGGGGCGGTTCGCTCTCGGCTCCGGTTACGGGGTCGGGTGCCCATCACACCCTAATCAAGATTGGGGTGTGACAAAGAGCAACCTGGATTTCGAGTTGTGGCTACTATATAAGATAATTATATTGTGTTCTTGCTTGTTCTTATGATTATCTTGGTTTTGGTTTATGTAAATAGTTGAAGTAAGCAGGAACTAGTGAGTAGAGTTACTATTTGAGGATTGTTGAGTTCATGGGTTGTTTTCTTATTAATATTGTATGGTATAAGGCTGGAATTCTTGATGAATGTACTTGTTAACTTGTTAAATATGTTATTGATTTAAAGTAAGGAATTCATAAGGGGTGACATCAGTCATATGGGTTCTAATCCGAGCTTGCCGCTCGTCGTGAAATGTTAATGACTTGTTGTTAATGTATGCCTTGTTGTTGGTGTTTGTTTTTGTTATGTTTCTCTAGTTTTTTTTTGTTGATATATGGAGTTTTAGGAATTTAATATTATAGGGGAGATGCATCCCTAATTTACTTAGACGAGCAACTAGCTTAACACTATGAACTTAGCCCCTACTTAGCATTAATCGTGAGTCTTATTGTATTCTTGTACACTAAGATATATCGTGGACTGCATCTGGAGTATTGTGGGAACAAGGAGATTGAGATATGTTAAGGCTAACTCTTCTTCTTTTGGCGTGATCGAAGGTGAAACGAAATGTAAATGAACGCTAGTCCATAATGAATCCGCTCTTGGTAGCTAGGGAGGTCCATGTTGTTCATTTCCTTATAATGTTATTCCAAGAATGTCTAATGTATGATCCTTGAAGTCTTATTGAGATACGTAATGATAGTAGCAATGTTCATAATGGAATCGGAGGTATATGACCTTACGTCACTCCGATGGGATGGGATCTAAATGTATCCTTATCATACTCATGTATCTATACATTTATGATACTATGGTGAGGCCCAAAGAGGCCTAATGGAGTTATATATATATATATATATATATATATATATATATATATATATATATATATATATATATGCGACGGCATTATATACGCACCATTGATCAGTTGGCTATGATGATTATGCCCACAGAGGCTTGATGGCATTATACACGCATATATACTGTACTTATGCATATCATGGCCCTCAAAGGCATTCTAGATGTATAGGTTGACCTTTTTATCTCATCTCTTTCTTATGTTCTTTTCCTGCCTTACATACTCGGTACTTTATTCGTACTGATATCCCTTTGTCTAGGGATGTTGCGTTTTATACCCGTTGGTTCTGATAGACAGGGTGACAGTCCGATCAGTAGGTTGTCCATCCAGTGTTGATATTGGAGCACTCCACTTGTCTCGGACTTGCTATCTAGTGTTGGTACAATTTTCATATACATATGGGTATGGCAGGGCCCTGTCCCATCCTTATAATGTCCATGTAGTCTTGTAGAGGCTTGTAGGTAGTTGTTATGTAGTTAGATATTTTTTGGCCTTATCGGTGTCACGACCCAACCCCGTAGGCCATGACTATTGCCCGAGCTGGTCACTCGTACACACCTGTTAACTATAATCAGCCCACAACTAGCATAATGAAGAACTTATATAAAAAGGCAAGACGTCGTCTCAAAACTGTCGCATATATATATATATATCAAGACAACCTGTCTCCTGTGGAGTCACAACTACCAACAGATAACATTGTACATAAGCTGACAAGGCTATCATAACATGTGGGAACGCCCCAACTATATATACGCAAGCCGACAAGGCTGCCACTACATACAGCATCCCAAAACACAAACATATACGCAGCCGATAAGGCTGCCACTACGAATGGGAACGTCCCAAAATATAAGTCATACAGACACAACTGAACAACAACTATATACAACCCAACATATGTCTACAGACCTCTAAGAGTAACAACAGTATCATATGACAGGACAGGGCCCTGCCGTACCCCTGGATAAACACATATATACAATAAGAGGATCTGTACCAAAATATAGGCTCCGAGACAATGGAGCACTTCAAAATAGCAGAATAGATAGCCTAAGCTGGCGGATCACCAAAGCGAGCGTCTGTACCTGCGGGCATGAAACGCAGCCCCCTAAAGAAAGGGGGTCAGTACGGAATATGTATTGAGCATGTAAAGCATGAAATACAGTAAACAGGATCATACTGAAATAAGGAGTATAGAAAACTAGTACAATAACTAGAAAAACCACAAGGCTTACCTTTGAAACATAAATAATGCGTGTCAATATCATACTCAACCCGTTATGGGGCTTAGTGACATAATTAGATAATCATCCCCGTACATATGTATATATAA
>NW_026719432.1:0-12080 GCF_029784015.1 Lycium ferocissimum | reverse complement strand
CATTTTCCCGTCCCCCTTTCTTCGGGGGGGTTTCATGCCGCGACCGACGCTCCGGGGATCCCCCCAAAGGGCCCCTTTTTTTTTTTATCGGGGGCTCCTGACCGATTTTTTGGTATACATACTTTCCCGGCTTGTACATATTTATTGGGGGGTACGAGGGGGCCCGCCCCGTCTATGTTTTTTGTTACCGGGGTTGGATATTAGTGGGGGCTCATCTCGGTTATGTGTATGTTTATATTTTTGGGCGGTCTACCCCGCGGGCCTATGGCTTGCTTTTACTATTTTTTTGGTACTTTTTTGGGCCAGGGGCTTATGCTCCGTTGCTACTATGTGATCTGAGGCTATTTGTGATTAATTATGATTATGCAAGCCAATATGCTAATTCTGGGCATCGGGTACGTATAAGTGTCCAATTCGGATATTAGTCACGGCCTACGGGGTTGGGTCGTGACAATAACCCCTATCATACTCACGCTCACTCCCCCGCTGTTGCTGCCACTCTTCCAAATTCTGGGCATGGGCCTAGATGCGAGAAATATCCATACCATCCTGAAGTGAGGTCGTCCAACACTCATCCATCAAATGCGGCCCCAAACAATTCACAAATCGGTGAACGCGATCTCCCATATCAGCTACCATGGCTGGAGCATGCCTAGCCAAAGAATTAACATGAAGGCTATACTCTAGGGTACTTATATTCCCTTGTCTATGATTCAAGAGCCTATCGGCTCTAGCCCGTCGAACCTGTGGTGGTAAATAGTGTCGGAGGAAAGCATCTACAAACTCTTGCCATATCGGTGGAGGTGTGTTAACTCCTCTAGAAGACATCCAAACATCATACTAATGAACCGCAATATCCCGTAGTCTATAAGAGGCCAACGCTACCGACTCGACATTCGAAGCATGTATTACCCTCAATGTTCTCAACATTCCATCTATGAAGCTCTGCGGGTCCTTATCCGGTTTTGACCCAAAAAATTCTGGGGGTTCAAACTAATGAAATCACGGGCTCTGGCACTAGCAACTCTATCACCATGACCCATACCTTGCCGCTGGGCACACGAGCGGTGACTAACTGTGTCAGTAAATGGATTGCCTCCCTCTTCTTTTAGCCGGAGGCATCTTGTGGAGGAACTGGGTGTGATGGAGCAGAAGCTAAGGCTGCTTCATGCTTCTCTGAAGCAGGCGGTAAGTAAGAGGACTGAGATAAAACCTCGTTAAGAGACTCGCCCTTCTCTATATCTATCGGCGGTACCCGCTCAGTCCTCTTACCTGCCACTGTCTTGCCCTTTTAGGCTGCTGTAGCTTTTCTCTTCACAGGCATCGCTGAAAATATAACGCATGGTTAAGAAAAGGGAAACTCTTATATCATGGCTCTATCGCACGATCTATGATGAAGAAGAAGGTCATTCATTCCTAAATGCCCGCAGCCTCCTGTTTATAAGTGTGGCACGCTTCACACCCATAAACAAGACTCTACTAGACACGGCTCGTAGACACACCATAGGACAAACTGCTCTGATACAATTTTTGTCATGACCCAACCGGAGGGCCATGACGGGTACCCGAAACTAACCTCCCGAGCACCTCTTAACATACTTCTCATGATCATATCTAGGTGAGCCACATGGCTAACTTATAATTCCACGAACTGAAAAGAGACAAGTTCTATCGAACATATGCACGTCTACATAAACATCATTAACTAGGCCCATATGTACAAGCCGACCAGGCTGCCAAAATGATATACAAAAATATAAACCGATAAGGTTATGAGATATCTAGATTTGTACATCTGTCTACGAGCCTCTACATAGAGTATGTAATATCATAAAGATGGGACAAGACCCCGCCATGCCCAAGTATGTATACAAAAGAATAGTACCATCTAATCAACGACTCGGATCAAATGGAGCTCCTACTATGCAATCAACGATAAAAGTAGCCTAGTGGTCCGAGGTCATCTCCCTGTCTACCTACGGGCATGAACGCAGCGTCCACAAATAAAAGGACGTCAGTACGAACAATGTACTGAGTATGTAAGGCATGAATAGCAATGCAATGAAAGCATGAAGATATCATAAGATGAAGAGAACAATTTATACCTCTTAATACGATTGTCATGCATACTTAACCTTTCTCTAAAGAAAACATTTCATACATATACATATAATGATACTATACCCCGCCATGTAGGCTCGGTGTCACCATAACCGACAATAACAAGGCTCGGTATTCTCTATACCTGACCATATAGAGAATCAGTGTTGTCCATACCCAACTGCAATGGTGTGCGTGCAATAGATATCATACCTGGGCATATAAGCTTGGTGTCACAACATAGCTATGTACATATATGACATACATGAGTTTCTAAAGGGAACATTACAACTCTATCGGGGTGACATAGAGTCGATAAGCCCCTGATTTCTATTATGGAATCACTGTCATCATCATCATCATCACTATGAAGAGCTTTTATCATAAAATCTTAAGAATCTTGAAAGTCATGAGCTTCTAGCATTCTCTAGGAAGTAAGACATTATGGATATCTTAGATGGATTCACAACAAGGAAATCATGCCTTTTGAAAGAAGGGATTAGCCTTAACATACCTTCACGTCTTCTTAATTACTTACGTTCTCCTCCAGAATCCGCAAAATCTACATTCAAGAGGATTCATACTAAGGTTAAGTCTTGAAAACAATCCTAAGTTCAAACTAGTATAATTAACAAGCTAACGAAATTTGAGTAGCATTTCCCCTATTTTGTCAACTTCCACCATATTACAAAACAACTCCCAAACAACAATAACAACATCCACAATATCATAATCAAGAAGTTATATTCAATTTAATCTCAAATTTGTCCAAAATCCCTTTTCAAGTTCATCTCATAGTCATCTTCTTCACTTCAACACTTTATGAATTCTCCACTTTAATTCTTTTCCTTTCCAAGGGTCACTAAATCTTTGCATCTAATCAATCATGTAAATAATAGGAAGAACTTCACCTTACTCAACTCTTTCCAAAATCAAGTTCATCACAACTTTGGAGAGAAGCAAGAACAATCACCTTCCATGGATTATCTTTGATGTTTTGATGTTGATCTTCTCTCTTGATGATATGGAAAGGTTTGGAGTATTATGGAACCTTCAATAACTCTCAAGCACTCTCTAGAAGTGTGGGGAAATAAGTGTGGGAGGTTGAGATGAAAATGGGGTCTTTTGTGATTTAAAAAGGTGGCAAAGTCCCCCCCCCCCTCCCCCCACATCAACTTGCGGTGGAGATGCTGCTCAGCATATGGGATATGCGGCTGCATCTCCCCTTATCTCCATGGGGTGGAGGTTGGGCAGTGGGGATTGCCTATATGCAGCCCAGCATACTAAGTATGAGGCCGCATATGGCCCCATTTACCCCGGTTTCGCGAAAATACATTTTTTTCGATTCGTTTGACCGCCGATCGTTATGGAGCCTTCTTAGATCTTGTATAAAACTTCATTAACCATCTAAGGGGCCCTATATATCCCCCTCAAGGAATTACTAAACAATTTATAACTCAAATGGTACAAAATTTTCCCAAAACATGACTCAAATTCCAATTCCTTCAACGAACTCACTTCCACCGATTCATATGACTCCAAAACCCTAAGGTATGCACTTAAAGTTATCAAATACCCTCCTTAACCTTGTAAGGGCTTCATTTCCAATTTAGGCTTGTGTTATTCTACTCATAATGAAATGACACAAAATTTCCAAGATGTAACAATTCTTAACCTAGGGTTTTCAAGAAAACCCATCTCAAGGCTCAAGGTTTAGTCTTTTGGAATTCTTCTACAAAGTTCTGATTTTTGTTATGAGTTTAGAGCATTATCAGGTATGTAGGGTTACTATCTATGTGTGGCAACATCTTTGTTCTTCCCCATGCCACTTCTTCCATAAAGTATGAAGTTATACGAAAACTAGGGTTTTTAACCATGCTCATGATAACCCTTGGTCCACTGTTGAAGAGACGATACTAAGTATTGAAGTATTATTAGTCCATTATTGAGTTCTTGATGTTTCATTATGATTATTGAGAATCAAGCTTGGTAATCCATGAAAACCCATATTTTGCATTCCATGGGTTCTTACATGCAAGTTATAATTTATTATGTTTATTTTCAAGAAAATACTCCTTAATTTTTTTTCCTACCTTAATTAATTAAGAATACTATGAAGTGATATCCATGTACATGAAAGTTGTGCTTTATTAAAACTATGGGCTCAAGTGCCACCTATTTTTCATGTTCATGTTTTTGGGAGTTATAAAGCATAGTATCGATAAAAATGATTAATTTACATTAGCCACCAATATTAAATGAGGATCGATCCGCCCGTAATTAGGACGATTCCTTAATAATGATTGAATTTTTTCATGTTATATTTATATCTCATTCCAAAATCGATGTTTAGTTCTTTTATAATAAGTAATTAACCATGTTGTCGGTTATATTTATGCTCTTCCTACTTATAATGTTTTTACTTATGTTATATCTATACGTATTCATTTTCATGAACATAGAATTTTGAGGTTTCCGTTAAATGATGTTATTTTTATGTCCCATGTTATTTCATCCGGGTTTACATACAATAAATTCAATGTGTTGAACTCAAGGAAGTTATTGCTAGGGGAATGAAAAATATAAAATGCAGTTAATGTTACTTTGAATTAAAAAATCGGGAAGAGAGCAATAAAGTTTCCCGTCTAGTTTTATCGTATCGGATTAGTGAGCCCCATCTCCTAATCGGGGGTTATTCTTGGCATTTATCCTATAGTAGTTATGCATTAAAGGTATGGGGGGTTGTCCCGACGTTATGACTCTCCTTTCGGTACTCATGATAAAAGGTTTCATAAACTCGACTAGTCGGTTCGGTCATGTTGATATTCAGTTTTAAATCTTTGGCTCATTCATGTTTGGTTTGGGGTTACACACAAAAAAATAAACAAGTATTTTATTATGTATTATGACTTATTATGTTTTATTAAGGCTCGTTATGCATTCACGTTATATTTCGCTTATGATATGCCTTATAATGATTTAGTAAGCCATATGGTTCACTCGGTCACATGTAGTAAGGCACTGAGTGCCGTGTTTCGCCCAGGCCATGGTTCGAGGTGTGACATTTGCTTTCCCAAGAGTCAAGTAGGATATCAAGAAATTTTTCAATCCTGTTTGATTGAGGATTCTCTACACCCAGAGAGTCAAGTTCATTGGTTATGTTGGTGAACTTATTGAACATCTATTGGATGGATTCCCCTTCATTCATTCTAAATAATTATTTTTTTGTCTTATTTAATATGGAGATTTTTTATTTCTTTACCTAACTTGTTCCTTCATGGGTGGTCTTTAAGGTGACCCATGTATCTTTGGCCATCTTGTAGGAGGAGATTCAGCTACACTCCTTTGGTCCAAGGCCACATATAAGTATCTTCTTTGCCTTTGCATTCTTTTGAATGTCCTGGAAATCTTTCTATGTATAGTCCTTCTTTTCTTTGGGTGAGCACGCTGGTGTCGTCTCTTTACCTTTGGAGTCAATCCTTACCTTTTAATCGGTGTCAAAGGCCTACCCTTCCACTTTAGTGAGAAGTTCTAAAGAAAATTGAAAAGGAAAAAATGTCATTTTCCAAGAACCTTAAGTGCTTTATTCTTAGGATAGTCACTATTTTCTATTCTAATAGATTCCACTTTGCTTGCTTGCATGACTTCCTCTTTGCTTAGAAAAAAGGAGGCATGTCAATTAGTGGTGTATTTACACGAACCAAAGTACGTGCTTTGAAATAGAAAAAAAGATAGAAGGAAAGAAAGAAAGAACTATCTGACTTCACTATATTTCTATGAGGTCATAGGAAAGAGATCCTACTCCTAAAGAAAGGAAGATTAAGAATAGTCATTTATAACATATTTATAATCACAACATGTCAAGAATCATGATTTATATTAATCTACTACTCAACAATGTCACTATTTTCATGTTTGTAACCCATTTTCTACTTCCTTCCATAATCCGAGTCTTCAACCTCTCAATACTTTAAACAACATGGACTGATCATAAAACTTACATGGACTGATCATAAAACTTACCTTTGATTGAGTAGGAATGAGTTTGGATAGCAATACCACACTTGAGGAAAACCCTAGTTCCACTTCCAAAGAGATTTCTTGCCTTGGATGAACCCAATAAGAGTTTCTTGCAACTCGATTCACTTGAATTTATGATATGGACCTTTGATTTCCTTTGTGTCCTTGAAGATGAAATGTGTAGAACCCTCTAAAGTCTTGAGAGAGATGGAGAAGTGGAAAGAATGAGAAAATAAGAGTAGGAACATGTATTTATACTTGCAACTTATTCAGCCGTCGAGTATTATACGGACCACCTTTCCGTATAACATTCACTTACTAAGTGTCCGTGGTTCACCATTAGGGAAAACATCTTCTGAATTTGGTGTTATACGGAACCACCACCGCACACGAACTGTATAATGTTATACGTGTCACGACCCGACTAGGGCCATGACGGGCACCCGGGGCTAACCACCGAGCACCACTCATTCTACTACTCATCCTGCGTTCATTCATATTCTTATGCGCATAATAATGGAAAACTATTATCATTTGAAACATATTCACTTTATATACATGAGCCCTTCGGCTACCAAAATAATATATATATATATATATATATACATACAATGAGAAACTTGTGAGACCATACTACCCACAACTGCGTATCTACGAGCCTCTACTAGGGTGCTAGACATATAGGACGTGACAGACCCCGTCATGCCCAAAACATATATATACCAAAAGAATCAATCAATGGCACCTCCGAAGCAATGGAGTACTCTCGATCGCCTAATAGCTCACCTACGAGTGCGGATCACCTCCCCTCAGTCTACTATGGGCATGAACATAATGGCGTTCAAAGAAAACGGACGTCGATACGAACATTGTACCGAGTATGTAAGGCATAAACAATAATGAACACACCAATGAAATGAGGAGGCATCAAATGAGGAGCAATCAGAATCGATACGTGAATCATAAAAGAAATAATGCATCTCGCTTACTTCATAATCATCAACATATCATGTATGCATATATGTATAAGTCGCCCGACCATATAGGTACGGTGTGATAATCATTAGCATTAGCCTTGCGTCCGGGCCTCCCGCGTCCGGGTACCATCTCATGCCGCCTCATTAGTGGTGGTGTACGCGCCATCCGGCCATGGTGTGTAAGTCGCCCGCCTTAGTGGTTTTACGCCCGGCCATATAGGCGCGGTGTAATGTCATCATCATATACTCATCATAACTCATCATAATGCATGCATGGAAACTCAAGGACAACTATACTTTATCGGGGTGACATGAGGTCGTGAACCCCCGATTCCATTATGGACCATTTAGAAACATTCTGCCTCACCTTGAAGGAATTAACATATAAGGTGAGTGTATATAATGATCAACATCAATGGATTATAGATAGCATCATTAGCTTTATAGGAACATCATATCATGGACTCTAGAATCTTTAGACTTAAACTTATCATCATCATTATCGTACTCATAGTGTATCTCTTATCTCATATGGCTATTCATGAACAAGGACTCTTAGTTTTCTTGAAGATAGGACATTCATGAAGAAGGAGGAAATTTATTCCATAAGATTCATGTCTTAGAAAGAAAGGACTAGCCTCACATACCTTTGTCGTTTAACTATTCTATTGCTTGCTCATTCTCCTTTAATGCACACGTTCTACCTTCAAGAGAATTCGTATCGACATTAGCTAAACAATTACAAGAACGTGCTTACTAAAGCTAGAGAAAATTGGGAAGCATTTTCTTTGTTTATATGACTTCCTCCATATTCCATATCAACCCAAACATTCATAACCACAATTACAATATCGTAAACAACAATCATCATTCATTTACATTATTCACATTTCACAATTTCACTTCAAATTCTCCATAATCATGACCATAGTTCACTATCGCGTTCTCTCATATAATACTTATTCCATGTTCTAAATGTCATTCATAACCTACTTACCATCACAGCATATCCATTTTCATGATTCATTCCAACTACTACTCAACAATGACACTATTCCAACATTTATGACCCATTTTCTATATTCTTCTATAATCTAAGTGTTTCAACTTTTCAATACTTCAAACAACATGAAAAGATCATGAAACTTACCTTAGATAATGGTAGAATAATCCTTGAGTGGAAATACTCTTCTTGCACCAAAACCCTAATTCACTTCTCTTGGGATTTCTTGGCTTGGATGACTTTAATGGGTTTCACACTCTTGATTTTTGTTGGTTTGATTAAGTTGATCATCAATTTCCTTTGTGTTCTTGTGGATGAAGAGTAGAGAATATTCTAGAGGTTTCTTGAGTTGTGTAGGAGAGAAAATGAAATGAAATAAAGTGAGAGAGGGGTCTTATATCAGCGGTTAAGTTCAATCCCGACCAGAACACACGGACCAACATACGGTCCGTATATTTTATACTGATCGTATGTCTGGACCGTATGTTTGGTCCAGTGAAGACCCTTGTTCTGGGCAGAACATACGGCTGGACATACGGTCCGTATGTTTTATACGCGTATGTCTGGCCGTATAATGCCCAGCTATCCAAAACTTGTTCTCGTCGACTCGTTTGATCTCCGATCCTTATGGAACCTTCTTAACACTTGTTTAATACCTCAATACCAATCTAAGGGACATTATAACTCTTTCCCAAAGCATCATTAGAACGTCATTAACTCGATAATTGTAAATCTTACCCGACACACAATACATGCCTTGCTTTCCTTAACAACTTTCTTTCCTTATCTTAAATGCCTTTGAAATCTCGTCTAGGGTCATCAAATGCCATTTATTACTTATCAAAACATCGTATACGTCATGCCCTTCGTTAGTCTATTCACTGTACACTAACGGGAAATTTCCAAGGTGTAACATTCTTCCCCCTTTTGGAACATTCGTCCTCGAATGTTAAGTCATCGGGAATTCTATAAAAATTTCGCCAGAGTTTTCCCTGTAATATGGCACTACCATCCTGTCACAACAATCCATAATAACATTGCCTCACAGGGCCAGAACACAATAGCAATATAAATTGGCCACACATGACCCATATGCATAAAAGGAAACATACATACCTCATAATCTCGATGTCTCATCGTGGATCTCTTTCGGGGGCTGAAACAAATGCGGATATGTAGACTTCATCCTCTCTTCCGCCTCCCAAGTCATCTCTTCTCGATTGTTATTTCGCCATAAGACTTTAACTGAAGCTACTTCCTTGTTTCGAAGTCTTCGTACTTGCCTATCTAATATGGCAATGGGCACTTCCTCATAAACTAGCTTTTCTGTCACCTGAACGTCGTCTATTGGAACAATCTTCGTAGGATCTCTAACACACTTGCGGAGCATTGAGACATGGAAAAATGGATGGACTAATTCAAGTTCTGGAGGTAAGTCCAATTCATACGCTACTTGACCCACCTTGCGGATAATCTTATAGGGTCCAATGTATCGGGGACTTAACATTCCTTTCTTACCGAATCTCATCACCCCTTTCATTGGCGACAGCTTCAAAAACACCCAATCATCAACTTGAAATTCTAAGTCTCGTCGGCGGTTGTCCGCATAAGATTTTTGACAACTTTGGGCTGCCAACAATCGATCTCGGATCACCTTGACCTTTTCTACTACTTGTTGATCAACTCAGGGCCTATTAGTTGTACTTCTCCTATTTCAAACCATCCAATTGGAGACCTGCACTTTCTTCCATATAAAGCTTCATACGGAGCCATTTGAATGCTAGAATGGTAGCTATTATTATATGCAAACTCAATTAGGGGTAAATGGTCATCCTAACTACCACCAAAATCTAGAACACATGCTCTTAGCATATCCTCCAAAGTTTGAATGGTACGCTCGGCTTGTCCATCAGTTTGCGGATGAAATGCCGTGCTGAGCCTTACTTGAGTACCCAAACCTTCTTGGAAAGATTTCCAGAACTTGGCTGTAAATTGCGCTCCTCTGTCTGTAATAATGGATATCGGAATACCATGGAGTCACACAATCTCCTTGTGATACAATCTTGCATAATCTTCTACTGAGTATGTGGTTCTGACTGGAAGAAAATGAGAAATTTCGTGTGAGTCTGTCCACGATCACCCATATGGAATCATATTTGCCTCGGGAACGGGGGTAATCCCACAATAAAATCCATATTGATCGCTTCCCATTTCAAAGTAGGAATTTCCATCGCTTGCAACAGTCCCCCTGGCTTTTGATGTTCGATCTTCACTTGCTGGAAATTTGGGCATTGGGCTACAAATTCTGCTATATCTCTCTTCATGCCATCCCACCAATATATCAAATTGAGATCATGATACATCTTTGTCGTTCCTGGATGAATAGAATACGAGAATAATGAGCTTCTTCTAGAATTCGATGACACAATTACGCAATATTCGGAACACATAGCCTGCCTTGGTATCTAAGAATCCCATCTATAGAAATTTCAAATGGGGACTTCTCTTTCTCATGAAATGTATCTCTATAATGGCTCAATTGAGGATCTTCATATTGTCGCTCTTTTACTTCCATGTTAAAGGACGAAACTGTGGGATTATTGATACCAATTCCTGCACTACCCGAATCAATTATACGTACTCCAAGATTAGCTAGTTGGTAGAGCTCATGAATCAATCCTTTCTTCTCGGGAGGAACTTCACATAGGCTGCCCATTGATCGACAGCTAAGCGCATCAGCTACTATATTTGCCTTTCCGGGGTGGTATAAGATATTCACATCATAATCTTTCAATAATTCTAACCCCCGCCTTTGCTGCAGATTTAACTCCTTTTGTTTGAAAATGTATTGGAGACTTTTGTGATCTGTTGTCACGACCCAACCGGAGGGCAGCGACGAGCACCAGGTGCTATCCCACCCGGGCACCCCTTAACATACTTTCACATCATATCTAGGTGAGCCACATACTAAACCATGCTTTTCATTCATCATCATTCTAGCCTCAACGGGCAACACACATCTATATCATCATTAACACTATGCCCGTATAAATGTACATAAGCGAAAAGGCTATCAAAATAATATCCCAAAATATAGGCCGACAAGGCCAAACATATCTAACCATATACATATTGTCTATGAGCCTGCAAGAAGGATACGTCATATCATAACATATGGGCGGACGGGGACCGTCGTGCCCGTGAATATATACACAAAAGAATCTATACCAAAGGCACAGGGGCTCGAATGAAATGGAGCTCCGTTATGTAGTCACGAGAAAATACGGCTATGGATCAAGTCTGTCTCCACCGGCCTCACTGCGGGCAAATAAGCGTTCACAAATAAAAGGACATCAGTACGAAGAATGTACTGAGTATGTAAAGCATGATTAATATCAATATGAAAGCATAATAGTCAACATATGAAATAACATAGGATGAGAGGTAATAGTATCATCATCATAGCACTTACTTGCTTTCCATAGGGACGTTCCATTTCTATTGCGTATTCGTGTACATACATTCATATCCGTATTCATATTTCCCTTCATACTCATGCTCATATCCTATACATTACATATACATAGCCCTTACTTGGCACTTACATAGTCTTAACATATTCGTACTCTTATTGATGTCATATACATAGCATAATCGTACTCATATTGATGTCATATACATAGCATTTATATAGCATACCCGACCACGAAGGTTCGGTGTTTCACATACACAGCCCTACTAAGGCTCGGTGTCATACACAGCCCTACCAAGGCTCAGGGTTGTTCGTACCCAACTGCAGTGGTGCGCGCGCATCGTCATATATAGATATATATATTTATACATATACATATATATATATATACATATATATATGTATGTCATATATATATATATATGTATGTGTATACATATATATATATATATGTATGTGTCTATATATATATATATATGTATGTGTTTTATATATATATATATGTATG
>NW_026719431.1:0-11013 GCF_029784015.1 Lycium ferocissimum | reverse complement strand
ATTCATGTTCTTCACACGGCCAAGGTTGGTGAATTGCGACAACGAGCGGTTTTCTTGTTCCAACAACTACTCCACGTTAACGAGGGCCTTCCAATTGGTAGAAAAACTAGAAGAAAAGAATTTTCCATGATCAAAATTGAGGGGCAAGTTTCGCCAGCCCTTGGTCGTTTTCTCCTTCTTTTTTTTTTCTTCATGTTTCTTGAAATTTATAGGAGATGAAATGGTGAAGATGACTTAATAAGTCATCTAATATTACATATATACTTCATACATGTGGCCTATGGCCCACAAGTCATGTGCATGGCCACATGGTCATTTTTTTCATGAATTAAAGTTTCCAAAACTTCACTTTTGGCCCCAAATTTTCATGAAATGTCTAACTTTCCATAATTCATTTTCTTGGTCCCAAATTTTCCTTAATATTCCATGCCAATAAATTCATAAGCAACTTGTGCCTTAAAACAATGTCGAAAAAAATAGCCTTGTTCTTAACTTATCGCAACCAACTTAAAATATATCGACGTACAAAATGCGGGATATAACAATTTTACTTACCGAGTCCCTCACTAGAGGGCCGGGACACGCTATATATATATGCATATGTACATGAGTTAAGTTTCAGAGGCAAGCCTTACAGTTTTCTGGTTACTGTACTGATTTTCTGTACTCCTTATGTCAGTATGATTCTGCTTAGTGTATTTCATGCTTTACATGCTCAGTACATATTCCGTACTGACCCCCTTTCTTCGGGGGCTGCGTTTCATGCCACGCAGGTATATACAGGTGAGTAGAAGACGTTCCAGCTGGATTGGCGAGCTCCATTTCCTCCCGGAGTGCTGCCGAGTCAGAGTGCTTTTGTTATGGTATCTGGAGTTATGTTAGAGACTTTGCAGACAGTGTCGTGTATATAAGATGTCAGTTTTGTAAGCGGCTATGTAAGCCGATATACCATTATGCGCTATATTACAAATTTCATATGTTACAGATTTTTTTTTACTTGAGAAAGATGAAAAGCATATTGTTCTTCGAAAAGCTTTCCTTGTGCATTGTGTCATGATTTAAGGGCCCAACATGATTATGAGTATAACGAGAGTTAGAAGGTTCGCTCGGCCCTAAGTAAGGGTCGGGTGCCCATCATGCCCTATCGGAAATTAGGGTGTGACAAATTGGTATCAGAGCAGTTCGTCCTAGGGGTTGTACGCAAAGTCGTGTCCGGTAGAGTCCTTGTTTATGGTGTGAAGCGCGCCATATTTATAAACAGGAGGCTACGGGACATTTAGGGTGGTTACTCTTCTTTCACATCTTAGATCGTGCCATAGAGCCAAGTCATAGGAAACGGGATTCCTTACCCGATTTTTGATTGCGGGGTTGAAGAATGACATCGACGAAGGAAGTGATTGACGATATTAGAAGTTACAAAGCACGCAGGTAAGCAAAGGTATGAAAGATATATGTCGGGTAAGACATTGAAGTACGACTGAGATACAAGCTGAAGGTTAAAAAGGGAAAGTAAACATGAAAGTATAACAGGTGCAGATTGAGTTGGGCATACGAGGTGTGTTCATCATTTTCGTATCGTTGATGATATTAGGAGCCCCGTGTGGCCGTGATATGATATGATACATATATATATATATATATATATATATATATATATATATATATATATATATATATATATTGGCCCCGTGAGGCATTGTTGGTATTTCCCGCATGCGAGTTACCGAGATAGTAACAATTACGTATAAAACTCGCCAAAATTTTCCCCGGAAATAAAGAAAGAATGAGACATAGGTTTGTAACATGTCTTGAGAGGTCGTGTCAATGGTAATGATAAGATTTGATTAAATTGTGAGTACGGTCGACCTCGAGGAATAAGTTAATTGCCGAATTAGGGGATAATAGTAATTAGAAGGTCGATATCGATATGGTAAAAAGAAATTGGAAAGGGCTTATGATATTAAAAGATGATTTAGAAGAGATTGGAAAATCGTGATAGGGTGTTATTTAAGGTACTGATTGAATTGATAAGCAGGGGTGAATTATGACGAGCTTATAGTTAAAGGAAGTAATAGTATGATTAAGATAAGAAGTGTGACGGATATGAGTGTGTCGATAAGACAGCCTGTGAGATATTAAGGATAAGATTGACCAGAAGGGGTAAGAAGTTAAGAAGTGTTACACTATGGGATCGAATACGAACAGGACATAATAAGGATTGATCACGAATAAGATATACTGTGAGTATAATGAGGATTGTTGTGAAAATAAGTAAAGCCGAGTGGGAAGGTGGCCAAAGCTACGATGTGATCTATGTAGCTAGAATATAAAGGCAAGTGTGAAATGGAAAAGCGAGCTATAGAATGAATAAGGAAGGCTTATCAAGTTCCGTAGGGAAAGTCTGGAATAAGGGTTATATAACAAAGGGAAATGATAGCGAGTGTAAGAAAAGAAAGGGTAATTGGGAGAAGGAAATAAAAAGGGAGCGATATAACAGTGTAGCAATAGACCATGACATGTGTAGCCAAGGATACGAGTATTATAAGTGACGGGACTGTGAAAGACGTGGTTATAGAAAGGATGAGGAATGAGGTAAAATGAGAGTAGAAACCCAAAGGCCGATAACCAAATATTTATAAGTAACAGCGATCAAGGTGTGTTCCTCACCATTGGGAATCTGGAAGTCTAGGACGGAAAGTAGTCATGTCCATAGGTGAAAGGTGAATGTTGAGGACTTAAAAGGGCTAAAATAGTAATTGTGGAGTCAGAAGAGTAAGAGTCCCTTTCTAATTCGGAGGGAGCTGTGTTATGAGAACGTTTCGAAATCTGTTAAGATCCCAACTTGCTCCAGATTATGTGGTGAAGGTTATGCGGTGAGGTGGACGCGATCATACTAGCATTAAAGCGTCGTATTCCGTCAGAGTTCCAAAGTTAAGCGTGCTAAAGCGAGGAAAATTTTAGGATGGGTGACCCCCTGGGAAGTTTCTGAAAGTCTTACAAATACAGACGTAGGAAGAAAATGGGAAGCTAGAGTAATCTAAGGAAAATTAGAGTCTGCGGAGTGGGCAGAAACCTTAAGAGGTTGCGTAGGCCGAGACGGACTAGACCGGTGAAGAGAAAGAAGGTGCGCTACAGCTCCGGAATTGGGGTGAGTTGGAATAGTGTTTGGAAATATTTTGTAAGTGAGATGGTAGTAAATATATGTGTACGTATGTCTATGATAGTCCGTACATGGCTATATCAGCGGATATGGGCATTCTGGTAACCAACGTGGCAGTATAGGGAAGGCATTAGTCGGATAGGGTAACGGAGTTCAAGTGAAAAAAATATATAAATGGCACAAATGCTACAAGGCAAGCTGATGCTGTGTTCACTACAGGTTAAGCTCGGGAAGTTTTGATACAATGATATTTGGAAAAGAAAGGAAGTGAGTAGATGAACGGCAAGGGGACCAGAGCGTTGGAATAAAAGTGCCGTCTAATTGAGATTGAAAACATGGACATAGGGCACAGTATAATCGGATAATAGTATAAGTACACCCCTTAAAGGGGGGAAGCGGATGCGAGAGATGCTAATGTAGGATGGAGACAACTGACACTACGAGATATTTGGTACGAATGCTTGGGCTACAGGTAAGATTCCCTGCCGAGACAAGTTAGTAAGATCCAAAAGCCAGCAAAAAGGGTAGAAGTTAGGATGGTAATTGAGGTAGTACTGAGAATTAATTGTAGAGATCTTAAAGAATATGAAATTGGAAAGTGGACTCTTAAAAAGGAGAGAATACGACAAGAGAAAGTAACGAGTAACTTACGGAGACATTGTGAAAGGAATAATCTCTATGCTTTGATTAGAGGGCTAAGATGTGGGCAATCGAGTTGTGCGCCAATGATACTGCGACCTATGAGTGGTAAGGGAAAAAAAAAATAGAAGACCTCCTATAGTAGGAAGTGAGAAAACCAAAGGAGTGAGTAAAGAAAGGGAAAGGAGCATGACAAATAGGCTATAAGCGAATGTTAGTACGGAGGGGATATATGAAGTAGCCTGAGCCAGGAGAAGGAAAGATCATGATGAAGACTGAATATATTTTATACAAGTTGTACAAGAATAAAGATGCAACCTACAAGTATTGGTATGCTAAGAATGAGACTAAGTGAGTAGTTGCTAGGAAGAATAAAGGCCTAGTAATGATAAGGCAGTTATGATATTTTGGGTACATTACAGAAAGATGTAACGGTGGTTTAAGCCAATTACTAAAGTAGAACTAGTACTAAGGATAAACCGGACATGACTACGGTTGAACCGAAGATCTATCCCGACACCAGTGGTAAGATAAGAGAAGAGAAGACAAGGTAAAACAAAAGGACTAGTGAAGCGACGCTAAGGTAATTTTTGTGCTAACTAGAGCACCTTCGCGTATTCTTGGAAAGATCGCGACGTAATGTGTGACCGGAAAGTTGAGAGCAAGATCTGAGCAAAGGGACAATGGAAGAGTTTGCATTAAGGATAAAGGGACGACACGAGATAATGTGTCTAGAATGTTACAAGCTGAGTAAAGGGGGATTATAAGATGATTTAAGCAAGATGATCAGGACTAGTCGGTTACTAAAGAGGTGGATTCATACGTCAAATTCTTTCGTAATTATATCACCGATGATAGTTAAAGTAGGAATGGCTATTAGCAACTCAGTTCGACAAATAATATGACGACAATCGGCGTCGGCACTTCGAATTTCGGAACGGCTGGCATGCTTGAAGGTATCACCCGTAAAAGGTGTAATGAGATTCGATAAGGAAGAGAGGTTTTAACCCGAGATACATTGGACCTTATTTCATTGTTCGGAAGGAAAGAAGGTTACGTACTAAAGACATGGTTTTTATTAAGGTATTGTGGCGGAATAATACCGGGAAGGGTGTGACAGGGGGTATTTATTCTTTATGGTTACCTCATTCAGCTGCCGATAATCAATACACATTCGCAGCGACCCATCTTTCTTTCTCACGAACAATACCGGCGCTCCCCAAGGTGATGTGCTGGGCCTAATAAAGTCCTTCTCTAACAAGTCCCTCAGCTGCTCTTTCAATTCTTTCAATTCTCGCAGTGTCATTCTGTACGGAGGAATAGATATAGGCTGAGTATCTGGCAAAGACATCTATAGTAAACTCTACCTCCCGCTCGGGTGAAAGACCTGGGAGCTCATCTGGGAATACATCTGGAAATTCATTAACCACTGGGACTGACTGAAGAGTCGGTGCCTCTGCCGTTAGATCATGTACACGAACCAGATGATAAATATAGCCCTTTCGATCATTTTTCTTGCCTTTCGAGGTATGAAATAAACTTACCCTCGGCGATGCTTGTATTACTCGTCCACTCTATAACTGGTTCCCCTGGAAATTGGAAACGGACTACCTTCTTTTGACAATCAACGTTAGCATAACAAGAAGCTAGCCAATCCATACCCATAATAACATCGAATTCGGTCATATCTAACTCTATCAGATCCGCTTTAGTGCAACGGCCACAGATAATTATCGAACAATCTCTATAAACCTGCCTGGCTATAATAGAATCCCCTACCGGTGTAACTACCTCAAATGGTTCTATCGGTTCAAGTTTTATCCCAATTTTATTAGCAACAAGAGGAGAAATATATGATAAAGTGCCTGGATCTATCAATGCATATACAGCTCGAGAGAAAACCAATAATATACCTGTAACCACATTAGGCGACGCCTCCTGATCCTGTCGGCTGGCCAAGGCATATATGCGGTTCGAAGGACCGCTAGAACTGGAAGCTCCGCCATGACCTCTACCGCGGCCTGCTGGTGCCGGCATACCTCGCCCCGCAGGGCGCATAGCCACTGAAGATGAAGATGAACCGGCAGCTGACCCAGTAGGCTGAGCTGCACCCCCTGCACTGCCTCTAAGCGGACAATCTCTCATAACGTGGCCCTGACGGCCACAGGTAAAACAAGCACCCGTGGCACGATAACACTCCCCAAGGTGAGGTCTCCTACAGTGAGGGCATCGAGGTATGGGTGGCCTCGACTGGCCGGAACCTCTGTCCACCTGTAAACCCGAAGCCCTGGAGCTCTGACCCGCTCCTGAGTACCCAGCACTGTCGGGTCTCCTACCTGCAAACTGTGGGGGTGTACTCCGGGCTGGCTGGGAAGGGTATCTGCTGTGCTGCTGCTGAGGCTGCCTGCCTCGAGACTCTCCAGAGTAACCAGCTGATCTAGCCCTCTTGGGCTGGCTCCTGTCGTAACCTCTGTCGGGCTGACGCCCTCTGTGTCGCTCCTCCATGCCCTGGGCATACGCCTGCACTCATGCAATATCCATACCGGGCTAAGAAGCAATCGCCATACAGCTATCGATCAAATAACCGTCTGTGCCCCCATCACATACGGTGCACTGCTATCGCCCATGTCGCCCACAATAGTAGGCGCGTACCTAGCCAAGGAATCAAACTCAAGGCTATACTCCCGACACTCCCGCCGCCCCCGCTCAAATGTAAGAATCGAACCCTAGCTCGCCTCGTCTCCGGAGGCGTAAAAGTGGCCAAGAAAGGCCTCTGTAAACTCGGCCCACACTGCTGGAGGAGCACCCTCGCCCATCGACAACTCCCAGGACTCGTACCAATTAGCAGCTATATCATGCAACCGATACGACGCCAACTCGACAGACTCAGTCTCGGAAGCCTTAATCAACCGCAACGTACGTTGCATCTGTCTGATGAACTCCTGGGGGTCCTCCTCGGGCTTTGACCTGAAAAACTCTGGCAGATTACAGGTCAAGAAATAGCGGGCCCTCTGGCTTCACGTCCGTCCGCATGATCATATCCTAATCCATGTCTGTGAACCTGCCCCGCCACCAATCTAGTGAGTAGCTGAACTGCGTCCCTCATAGCCCTATCCTCCGCCCCTAACTGAGGAGCTGGAGGCTCGGGCACTCGAACCTCGGGAGCTGGGGGGTAGAGCCGCCCGACCCGCAGGGCACTCCTCCGCCGGCGGTCTCCAAGTCCCTCCGACAATGGCGTAACTCTCCCGGCTCGTAGCGAATCGGGCCGTCGGGGGCACAATCTCGTTGTGCATGTGCTCGGCACGGGCCTTGGGAACTCTCTCGGGCCCGGCTAGTCTCCCGCCGTAGTGAGACTTGCCCTTTGTCACGCCCGTGGCCTTCCTCGGAGGCATCGCTGAAAACATAACAATTCGTTAGAAAGGAACCATCCTAATAATATAGCTCTATCGCACGATCTAAGATCAGAAGGAAAGATAACATCTTAAATGTCCTGTAGCTTCCTGTTTATAGATGTGGTGCACAACACACCGATAATGTCACACCCCGACCCTACTAGGGTGTGATGGGCACCCGACTCTCCTCAGAGTCGAGCGAACCCTTAGACATTCGCGTATTAAAACCTGCCATTTCGAAATTTTTTTAAGAAACTTGAAACTTTTCAAAATAGAGATCACCGTCTTGTACGATTAGAAAACTTTTCGACCAATCACATAATTTTTACCAACTGACAACATCTGAAAATACACACTCTTTTAGCATCTATAACTGATTCGCGCTCCACGACACCCTATCCACAGGACACTGTCTGCAAAGTCTCTAGGATGTACAAATACCATGACATAAGTACCCGACCTGGCAACACTCCGAACTGAGATGGAGCTCGCCAATCCCGCTGGAACAGCTCCTAGCCAAGTCTTTTACTCGTCTGGGTGTACCTGCGTGGCATGAAACGCGACCCGAAGAAAGTGGGGTCGGTGACGAAGAATGTACCGAATATGTAAGCGATAACACCAATTATAACCGCAGCTTAACTTAAGAGAGAAGAAATTGCAAATCAAATTCAATACCCGGCCTCGCCGGAAGAAGCATAAATATATATATATATATATATATATATATATATACGGGGGTCTCATGTAATCCCTAAGTGAATAATGCAAATGAACACACACATCTTAAGTAAAGAATGCAATCTAACCCGTGCGTCGCTTCCGATATTCAATGAAATAGTCCCTTCGGACGGCCGCTTCCGGCGTAGTAATAAAGACGGCCCCTTCGGGCATTGCCGCTTCCGGCATAACAATAAAGATGGCCCCTTCGGGCATGCCGCTTCCGGCATAATAACAACGATAGCCCCTTCGGGCATGGCCGCTTCCGCATAATAATAAAGACGGCCCCTTCGGCATGCCGCTTCCGGCGTAATAATAATCACGGCCCCTTCGAGCATAATAGTAATGATAATGTAAACATAAATAACAAGTGAAATGAAATAGTAAAATCTCGCACCCTTTCGGAGTGGTTTTGAAAAGAGTAGCTCACTCGTACATAAGCCGAGGCCATAGTGCTCCCCGTACGTGAACCGAGGCCATAGCACCCTCGGATCAGCCGAGGCCACAACACTCAGACACGGACCGAGGCCATAGCACACTCAGGCATAAGCTGAGGCCACCGCACCCCCCTTCGGAGTGGTTTTAGAAAGTCTAAATATTAAAATCTCACACCCCCGTCGGAGTGGTTTTAGAAAAACCAATTTTGTGTTTCTTTGTACAAAACTAGTTCTTTAAAAATCATCGAGAAACCACAAACGCGTTTCCGAAGCCATTTTTGGAAAACCGAAGTAATAATCATATTAGAAACGTTGTCACCCCACCGCGTACATTATGGAACATAATGAGGTAGCTAAACAACTGGCCCTTGGTTGTCGTCGGGTCCTACTCATGCAAGTTCTAAATGTTTAGGGAGTTCTTCCATCATTTCACACAATTTCTAATTCAATTCTACTGAATGAATAGTAGTTAATTTCAATCTCGAATTTCTAAGAAAGGAATTGTCCCCGAGGCACATATTCAAGCCTATTACGTCTAAGACATGCCAAAGAAGGAAAGTGAAGCCTTACATACCTTTTCCGCTCCTTAAGCTTCTCCAAATCCCAGCTCCAAGTTTGCCAAAAGCTGCAATTTGGTCACATTTACCAAATATCAACCATAAGGCTTTAAGAATTCATTCTTAACCAATACTTGTCTTAATCTTCCAAATAAGTTCACTTATTTTCTGCCGAAATTTCGGCAGCACCTCCCCTGTAAATACCATGCCCCGAGAATTTTAACTCGGCCCAGATATCAACAACAACACAACAATACCAACAACATCAATAATCCATTTAAGAATATTTCCAACAACTATACCAACATTCTACATATTAACAACGTCATCCTTACAATTATAAGAAACCATATTAATGTCGCCTTAACTCCTTCAACATTCCCATAGCAATTACAATTTCATTTTAAACCATTAAATCTTCCTTTACATCATAGAATCCACAACTCCACAACTAGAACATCACATAGAATCAATTTACCATAACTCGCCAAACCAACCTCTATTCGGCCATACAACAACATGCACATAACATTTATACATTCTCACACACACACACACACACCACGGCTACTCTTAAACACACGGCCAACAACACAACTTGCATTATTTCCATGAATTTCATACATTTCTTCATACCACAACAAGCAACTCACTACATAAAATGAACTTAGTCTTCCACACAACACATCACATGCACACACGGCCCAAGCATGCAACACACATATTTTCATATACTTCACCCACTTCTTCAACCCACATATATATAAACCATCATAGCAAAATGAAAGAGACTAGTTCTTACCTTTTTCCTTCTAACTCCTTCACTAGACCAAGATGCTACATCGATGAAATAAGCGTTCTATCCTCCGAAATAATTATACCACGTTGTCGAGGACCCTTGAATTGGTAGGAATACATGAAGAAAATAATTTTTGGTGAAGATTTCTAATGGCTACTTTTTCTTAGCCATGGCCGAATAGGCCTTCCCTTACTCTTCATCTTTCTTTTTTTTTTGTTCTTGAATAGAAGGCAACTCATATATATGAGTGTATATCCAAGCATGTGAGGGGGCACATGGCCCTCTAGAATTTTCTTGAAATTTTTCTCAAATTAAATTAAAAGAAGACTAATGTCTTCTTCAACAAGCTTTGGCCAATAACTTTTAGGATTTACAATTGACCCCCATTAATTAAAAATAAGGGCACATAGTGCACGGCCAATATGGCCCCTTCATGAATTTTCTGAACTTTGTAAAATTACCATTTTGCCCCTAGCCTTTTTAAATATTTCCATGAACCATTTTGCGAATTTTCCTTTTTCGCCCTCAACCTCTCACAATATTCCCATACTAATAATGTTCATAAGCAACATTCATAGCCACTTGCATTAAAATAATTTTTGAAAATCGTCTCGACCGTAACTTTCCACGACGACTTCGAAATATCCAAACGTACAAAATACGGGCTATAACAGATAAACAGGACTCTACTAGACACGGTCTGTAGACATTCCGAGGACGAACCGCTCGATACCACTTTTGTCACGACCCAACCCCGTGGCTGCGACTAGTGTCCGAGTTGGACACTCATATGCACCTATTACTCAGAATCGGCATACTAGTACTTGCACAAATACAAAGGTCACTTAAAATCCCAAATTATCGCACATGAACAAACATATATCACAAAAGCCGGCAAGGCTGTCATAATGCACAAAGTCTCGAAATATGTACAGAAGCAAGCCGACTAGGCTGCCGCGGCGGGTGGGACCGCCCAAAACATATATCACACGAACACAACTGTACAGAAATGACCATCACCCACATACATGTCTACAGACCTCTAAACAGTACAGCAGAATCATATGACGGGACAGGGCCCCGCCGTATACATATGCAACGGAAGAATATATACCAAAATGTAGGCTCCGGACAAAGGAGCACTCCCAAATAGCAGAGTAGGTGTCCTAGGCTGGCGGATCACCAAACTGGGCGTCTGTACCTGCGGGCATGAAACGCAGCCCCCGAAGAAAGGGGGTCAGTACGGAATATGTACTGAGTATGCAAAGCAAGAAATACAGTAACAGAATCATAATCGAAACAATAGATACGT
>NW_026719430.1:0-16779 GCF_029784015.1 Lycium ferocissimum | reverse complement strand
TCCCTCTGGTTTTTTTTTTTTTCCATGCCAAAACCCATTCTATTTCTTTTTTTTGAAATTTTTGGCTCAATTAAAAAATATACTTTTCATGGGATACATATATGATTCAACCACTTGGCCATATGGCCCACACACACATGTATGGCCGGCCACCTATGGCCTTTTTGCAAATAATGGCCAACTTTTCATAATTCCTTTTTGGTCCCAAATTTTTCCAACTTTCATTCTCTAATTTTTTTCCTTATTCCAATCTTACCCCAACACTTCATATCCACAAAAGATGAATATGCAACTTATGCATTGAGACAAATCAACAAACCGGAAATTAAAAGTCTTGTCCATACCTCGTCACAACCAACTTAGAATATTCCGACGTGCGAAGTACGGGGTGTAACACAAGCCCCCAGGTCTACTAGAGCTCGGACATACGCTGGAATACGCATCCAGCCCCAGAGTCCTCCCACCTCCCCATCTCCGGATGAGCTAAGAGGGGCACCTGATCCAGCCCAGCCTCCACTTCTCCAAAGACTAGCATCGTACCTCCGGCTTCTCGCCCGATGCCCGGAGAGATTAGAGAAATGAAAGATGCCATACGTTTGTTGACTCAAATGCTTGCTACTCAAAGCTGGACAATGTGAGTCACGAGTATCCCGATAGATCGCGCCGCTAGGGCACGGATTTTCTTACATTAAGTCCCCTGCAGTTTGTATACGTACCCTAACGCCGATCCTCGTGAGTTTATAGATGGTATGCGCCGTACATTAAATATGCATGAAGGCATCACGCGCAGTCCGTTGAGCTAGCCGCGCGGTGTTGCTGTGGTATAGCAATTAACTGGGTACCGCCGGTGGAGATTATCGAGAGAGTAGTGACGCCCTTCCGCCGACGGGCAGAATTCTCGTGATGCCTGCGGCACTATACGCCACCCGAGTTGAGACGAGCAAGGGTTGATAGATTCCTTAATTTGCGACAGTAGCATGTCCGTTAGAGAGTATAGTGTGGAGTTCGACTCCTTAGCCGATATGCCCCTACTATTGTGCAGAAACGGAAGACAGAGTTCACCGCATGTAACGGGATTGGACTCGTAGTCACATGTGAGATTTGTATGCCAAAGGCACGCAGCCCCGGCATAGACATAGCTCGTGTTCAAGCTTATGCCCAGGGGTCAGAGGATCGCAAGCGCCAACGAGGCTACGAAGAGCAGGGCAGCCAGCCCGCAGGGCCAGGATGCATGTCTGGGGTGGCCCCACCACCCAGAGCAAGTGCACTCAAGCATAGCGCACCTTCGCAATTTCGTGGACCCCGCCGGGTAGAGAGACATTCCCCGAAGGCGACGCAGTTCTTCCTATGCGTCGGTCCCTCGGCCACAGCATGGTCAGTAAGGAAGCAGGCGATGGCCCCTCCGCGACGCGCGCTGACCAGGAAGGCGGCATGTAGGACAATGCCGACGGGGCGTGTGTTATACCTGCGGGCGATCCGACGCACTATGCTAGAGAGTGTCCACAGTGAGTGGGCCATACCGCTCCCGGGAAATTTAGGGCAGTCATTGCCACCTTCGGTAAGAGCCCCCCAGAGACAGACCTCGACTTCTTCTCGTTCTGGTAGGGGCGGAGGTAGCAGCACCTAGTTCCAAAGCAGACCACATCGCATCTATGCACTAAAAAAAGGGGACTGTGTCCCGAGGCACCACAGATGCACCACCGTAATCTAAATTCCGTAGTTGATTGTCTTAATAAATGAATGATTTATATGTGTTGTCCATCTGTTAACCTTCCCCCAACATACTTGTAAGACCTATATAGTGTAATTTAACATTCGAGGACGAATGTTTTAAAGGGGGGGAGGATGTTATATCCCGTGTTTTTGCATATTCGGAAAATTTGGACATAATTGTGATTTGTAAGAATAAGGCCATGCTTTGATTTTATGTGGTGTGTATGTCGTCACTTATGGAAAATATTGACACGAGAACATTGGAGAAGGCCAAGGGCAAAATTAGAATCTTGAAAATTTGTTTCGGAATTCGCAAAATAAGATTCCTAGCCAATTGGGCTTAAAAAAAATAAGAAAATCGAGGCCCAAAATTGGAAGGGGGTGGTCGGCCAACCCATGGCCCAAACCCACCAAATTAATTAAATTTTTGCATGTGCCAATTATATAAGGATTCTTATCCTTAGAAACTTCAAGAAAAAAAGAGAAATCAATAGCAAGCCAAGAGAGGGAGCAACTCGGCCAAGAAAAAAAGAAGAGGAGAAGAGAAAAAAATTTTGGAGTCTCAATCTTTGATTCAAAAATCTTGTTCTTCTTGAATTCTTAATAAGTTCAAGGCGCTCTTCGACGCGGTATAATTGGTTTGGAGAAAGAACTCCGTTATGGGAAAGTTGAAATTTTAAGAAAAAGGTAAGATTCTTATGTTTCATGCTATGGAATGAATTTATATGTTATGATGATTAAAATTAGATGGGAATTATGGAAGTGTGACGCGTGTGCATGGCGTGTGTGTGTGTGAGTATGGAGGTGGCCGTGAGCCACATGATGTGAAAGAAGTGAATTTGATTTTATTTAGCTTGTTAATTGTGTTGTCGTGACCTTTGTGACGTAAATAAAGGCTTGGCGACTCAAGTTGGTGTTGAAATGGCATGTATGTCGTTATGGGAAATTATATGATTTTATGTGGTTTTTTATATAATTGTGGAAGTAATGGTTTAAGGTGAATTAATGTTGTGGTGGATGAATTTGGAAAATGACAATGTAATTTTGTAATTTGGTTGAAATTGTATGAAGTTGGGTTGGCTTATGGTTTGATGGAAAAACTTGTGCATTTAGAGAAATAATGAGGAATGTGTTGAAATATATTTGAATGGTCTTGAATTAGTAGATAAATATGAAAACGTCGATATTGGATGAGAAGTGTGAAGTTAGAACGGAAGTTGATGTATTATGTTGAAAGAAAGACTATGTCACACCCCGATCTTGATCAGGGTGTGATGGGCACCCGACCCTTACCTAGGGCCGAGCGAACCCTTCGACTTTATTCCATGCGTAAATTTTTTTTTTTTCCTCTAAGTCAAATACACATGATAAGGCTCACTAAAGTATTCTTCCCGTTGCTTTCCAAGCAAATCGAATTATAACCGTATAAGACTTATATCATAATACAAATCGACACATCGTCTACGGGCCACCGATGCACCGACTTCGCACCACGACCGTTCGCAAAGTCTCTAATCGTAATCGAAATCCGGCACGTGTACTTCCGACTCGGCTACACTCCGTGCCAAATGGAGCTTGCCAACTTTTCGCCGGAACATCTTCTATATTAACTTCAATCCGTCCGGGTGTACCGCGCGGTACGAAACGGCAGCTCCCGAACAGGGGTCAAGACGAGCAATGTACCGAGCATGCAAAGTGGCGAACAAAGAATAACATAGTAAGAGCTGTAGAGCACATCATGTAAAGAGGGGTATTCCGTACATATGAAACATATCACGCGGGAAGTCGTACCTCGTACATATGGAACATATCACGTGTTAAATCAGTAACCCGTACGAGTAAAACGTATGGAAACATAGACCGTACCATGGATAAGAGGTAACCCGTACATATAAAGTGCTCGCGATGCCGGCTTTCTTAGCTTTCTTACTCATATATATACATAAAAATAGAGTATATCATATTGCCGAGGCGTCGTTGTACCGATCCATTTAACCATAATATGCACATCCCGCGTCCGGCATCCCGCGTCCGGACGATATCATGTGCCATACCCAACCGATCAGGGGATATGCGTATATAACGCTTCCGCCCTTATCTCCATTTTCCCCCGTAAATATATCGGCGTCTATAGCGCCCGGTTCTTTCATCATATATCTATATTCATATCATATATATATCGCCGTCTATAGCGCTCGATTCTTTTTTGTCATACGCACATACTTATATCATATATATATATATATATCACGTATAAATATTGGCGTCTATAGCGCCCCGTTCTCTTCTTGTCATATACATATACTTATATCATGTATATTTATCACCGTCTATATAGCGCCTCGGTTCGTTATCATATATATATGTACGTATGTTCGGTACACACATCAATCGGGTCATAAAGCATAATTCCATGTACCTAGAATCCTTAGAATAGTCATTACCTATAATAGTCTTGGGATGTCCGTAAATAGTTTAACATTTCCATATTTTCATTTTTTATACTGTAACATATCGTCAACGTATCTATCATAGGCACTTTCTCATTTTCGGCTCCATCGTTCGTCGTTACAAGATCATATTCTTCACCTTAGTCAAGGAATCATCTTTGTCATACTTATCATGGACATATGTTCTTTCTTAGCATTGTCGTTGTCATGGTCATCATAGACACATTTACATTAGGATAGCGTTGTACCTATCGTTCGATAATCGGACAAGGATCGAAGTTTCCTTAGGATTCCACTCCAAAACAAGCCAAATGAAACGATAAGGAAAATCCGGAACAAGGGGCCCACCTCGGGTCAAATGAGGCTAGCGCACACAATTTACGTGTAATACGTTTCGTGACATTACTTATGAGAGTTTTAAGGTAATCGGGTCTCATTTATGCAAGTTCTAGAGGTCTAGAGATTGTTCTCACATTTTGCACAATTTCTATTTCAATTCCCATCAATGAATAGTAACTAGTTTCAATCTTGGATTCCGAGGAAAGGAATGGTCCCGAGGCCCGTATTCAAATTTCTATTACGTCTAGGACATGCCAAGAAAGGAAGGTGAAGCCTTACATACTTCTTTCGCTCGCTCCTTCGCTACTCCAACTAAGCCGCAAATCCGCCAAAAATCTACGATTTGGTCACATTTACCAATTGTCAATTCCTGAGCATCTAAAGTTGGAATTCAGTAATCATTTGTCTACCGAAATTTCGAAGCACTTCCCTCGTAAATATACCATGCCACCAAGTTTAACTTGGCCGATTTCAATCATCAACAATCCCGGAATACAACCCTACCAAACTAACAACATTCAATTCACATAATCTTCCAACAATTCAATTAACATTTTTTTTTCCTTATTCGAAACTTTCCAATTTAACAACAACCATACGTTTCATCATTATTCATGTATACTAACTTCAACAACAACCTTTCATCTTCATTACATAACTTACAACGATAACACCAAAAATGTCAAATAACATCGATTTACCATTACTTACCAAATTCCATACCACCTCGGCCACAACAAGAATACATAAATTTTCATGGATTTCCATTATTTTCTATACATTACAACAACCATCAATATACCACATACTCTTATTTTCATCACAAAATACGTAACCATATCAACTCATATATTACATGAACATTATTCCATCGCCTTCACACCTCACATACACACACGGCTCACACCCATTTTCCACAACTACAACTAAAATCATCAATGCTTCCATTATCCATATAGAACTCACAACAATAATAACCAAAACACCTAGATAAATAATTGAATCATAGTCTCCACACATGCACACACATATTCGGCCATGCATATATATATAGCCATCATGCAAACTTCCGTATTCTCATGAATTTTATCCGTCGCCGCTACATGCTACAATACTCACAACCATCCAACACATATGAAAGAAGATTGAATACATACCTTTACTTAACTTCTTCTTACTTGACTAGGCTCCAAACTTGTACAACAAATGCTTTGCTTGTTCCAACAACCACTCCATGTTGTTGAGGACCTTCAATTAGGTAGGAAAAGTGGAAGAAAATAATTTATTTTGATCATCTTCCATGGCTCCCATTTTTGGAGCCATGGCCGAATACTACTATGTCCCTCTCTTTTTTTTTTTTTTTTTTTTTCTTTCTTATTTCTTCAACTAAAAGATGACTCCAATATATATATATAATTCCCCCATCACTATATATATATTTATGTTGTCTCCTCAATTTGGTCACATATTCTTTCTTCCTTTCTAGACTTTTCCCTCCTTTTTCTTGATTTTCTTTCTTTTCTTGACTTTTCTTACTTGGTCAAAGAAGACCAAGTGTCTCCTTGTACACTTTGGCCCTTCTAGAATTTCCTTGAACCTTTGTGAAATTACCATTTTACCCCTCGACTTCTCTCAATATTACCATTTTGTCCCTAACCTTCCGCATTATTTCCACGGCCCATTTTACGAATTTCTCTTCTTGCCCTTACCCTTTCTCAATATTTTCCATGCTATCATTGCCCACAATTAATATTCCTAACAACTCGCATATTGAAACTTTTTTAGAACAGAGTCTTGTCCTTAACTTCTCGCCATGGTCTCGCAACATCCGAACGTACGAAGTACGGGCTATAACAGACTATTTATGTACACATGTGTTTTGTAGTGTTTATTGGTGTTGTTGATGTTCTTGATGTTGTTGTTGGGTTGGTTGTTGTATTTTAAGCTGAGTTTAATCCTCGGGGATGTTAGATTTATAGGGAGATGTCGCCGAATTTTGGTAGACAAGTATGGATTCTAAGTTGAATTCGCAAACTTGAAACTCACCTTTGGTGACTTCGACCATTTGCAGTCACTCGGACGAAACGGGATCCGAATTTATGAGCGTAAGACATCCGGTGAAGGTATGTGAAGCTATCCCTCTCCTTCCTTTGGCATGTCCTAGGTGTACTAGGCTTGAATTTGAGCCTCGGGGTTATTCTCGTTCATCGAAATTCGATTCCGAAATCGAGCACTATTCATTCAACGATTGAACTAGAATCCTATATCTTGTTGGAAAAATGCTCAAACGTCCGTAACTTGCAGAATGTAATCGAATTGCCTTGAAACTTCCATAAATGACTCCATTAAGCTTAGTATATGTAATTCGAGTACGCCACCTCCGTTGACTCGGGCGGACCCGCTCATTCCGTATCTCCGCCCACTTTTATTTGACTTATTTTTGTACCACAATTGAAGGAAAACTTTTGGCTATTGCCCTAACTATTAAGCGATATTTTGTAAAACTTTTCAAAACCACTCCGAAGGAGTGTGATATTTTACAAAACTTTTCAAAACCACTCCGAAGGAGTGCGATATCTTATTATTCGAGATTTTCCAAAACCACTCCGGCGGGGGTGTGAGATTTTATTATTATTATTACTATTATTATTATGCCCGAAGGGGGCTAGGATTAGTATTATGTCACGAGTGGCATGCCCGAAGGGGCCGGGGGGGAGCCGTATGCTACGGTGACATGCCCGGCGGGCTAGGATTATTATGTCGGGGTCGCACGTCCGGGCGGGGCCAGGATAGACGTATGTTGGACCGGCATGCCCGAAGGGGCCATCATTTTATTCCGGGACCGGCATGTCCGAAGGGGCCAAGATAGACGTATGTCAGAACCGGCACACCCGAAGGGGATTACTAGTATTATTATCATTGTTGTTACTATTGTTATTACTATTATTGTTATTATTATTAGTCGGGCGGCCGTCCGGCGGACTATTTTATTTAAATATTTAATTCATGTCGTGTAACCTAAACTTGCTTTCGTTGTACTTTTTCTTCATTCATGCTTCGTTGATGCTTTTACATATTCGCATATTCCGCACGACCCCTTTCTTCGGGGTCGCGTTTCATGCCCGCAGTTCGTGACGCAACTGGGACCCGCCTTCACCAGTAGGAGTTAGCACGGGGAGTCGACACCCATTTGCTCCGAGGCTGTTCCTTTTTGGTATAGTTTTATATATTGTGCGAGTCATACTCGTAGATGTCTCATAACCGCGCGGGAGTTATTAGTTCGTTTGGCCTTGTCGGCCATTATTTTGTTGTACGAAATGGCGAGGCCTTTTGGCTCGCCTTGTTCTTTGTCGTATGTATATATGTAACATGTTTTGGAGGTGCCTTGAGCCACGTGTCGATTTTGGTATTTCATTTACAACTTTTAATTCTTGTTTTAAAAAAAAAAAAAATTGAGTTGACGTTTAAGGGTTCGCTCGACTCTGATGAGAGTCGGGTGCCCGTCACGCCCTGATGAAGATTGGGGTGTGACATTCTAGGACTTGAATTGATGAAGATTTGCCTTCTTTGGTCATTCCTCTATCTATATATATGTTAATATTGCACATGACCATGCACATGGCCAAGCACATGGCCGGCCATGTGCTCTCTTTTTCTTTCTTTTTTTCATTCCTTTCCCTCCAAGTTTTCTTCAAATTTCTCCAAGTTTCAAGAAATTTCCAAAAGATGAATCATAATGAAAATGACTTAACAAGTCATCTAGCTCTACCTATATTAATCCTCCATGTAGCTATGGCCCACACTACATGTGGCCTTATTTTTCATGAGCTACAAATTTTCAAAATTCCATTTTTAACCCCACATTTTTATTAACATTTCCATCCCATAAAATCATAGACACTTATGTCTTACAACAAGTAGGAAATAACCTCGTCCCTAATTTGTCGCAAACAACTTAAAAATTTTCCGACGTACAAATGCGAGATGTAACATCCTCTCTCTTTGTGGAACATTCGTCCTCGAATGTTCAACGTCCTGAGATCTCATAATATTCGGGGGGAGGGTCTGTTATATCCCGTATTTGGAACGTCGGACGATTCGGGTTAACTATGATAAGTTAGGTAAGACCATTCCGGATGCGAAGTCGAGACGTTTGACCCTCGATTGTGTTGTAGGACCTATGTGTGCATGATTTTATTGACATGGAACATTTAAGGAAATTCGGGGCCAAAGATGAAATATGTGGAAGTTGGCCAATTATTGAAAGAAATTGAGGAAATAAAAGAGGCCATGTGGCCGGCCACCTTAGGAGTGGGCCATGGCCACATGGTTGGCTATTATATGAAAAAAAAGGATGAATAAGGGACCATTATATCATCATCTCTAGACCTTAGAAAAATCAAGAAGATTGGAGAGAAACAACCTACACCATTCGGCCATAGTTCCAAAAAATTAAGTCCAAGATTAAGCCATCCCAAAATTATTTCTTTGATGCAAACCTACTAATTTGAGGGTGCTTAGTAACGTGGAGTTGTTGTTTTAAGCGTTGGATTGTTCGTTTTCATCCTTGGCCAACTTTGGACAAGTTGAGGAGTTGTGAAGAAAGGTAAGTTCTAATCTTGTTTTGTGAGTTATGGAAGGTTTATGTGTGTTGTTGTATGTTAATATGGATGAAATTCATGAGAGTTTTGTATTTGAAGTTGAAGCCGTGGTGTATGTGTAGTTTAGCCGTGTATGTGTGTATGTTGTGTTAAAGGTGGTGGGAGTGAGTTCTATGTAACATGTTTGGTTGTTGTAGAGTGTTGGAGTGAATGAAAATCATGAAGTGTATATATATGGGTAGGTTGGCCAAATATGGCCTATTATGTGTGACAAGAAATGAATTAGTTTTCTTAGAATTTTGGTTGTTGTTGTTATGTGGATTCTATGTTGGAAATAAGAGTTTAATGATTCGAATTGGTATTGTAAGTGTTGTGGGCTGTTTTGGAAGATTTTGTGTGTTTAGTGTGATTTTTATATTTATGGAAATGGCATGGTTAGAGTATGAATTGTTGGAGCAAATCATGATTTTGAAACCGGATAATGTGTTAAAGTTGAAGTTCTCGGTTTGAGGGCCATTTCGGGTGGAATGGAGTATTTGTTGGGTTGTTGGAAATATTGTATGAATTATTTAAGGAGTTCTTGAATGTTGTTTGAACGGTTTTGGATTGATAATTGAATATGCGTTCGTTTGATTACATGTTGGTTTGTAAGTATGTAGTTGTAGTAGGCATAATTGGAATATTGTTGGAATGTGTAGAAAAGGATTATTAATGTTGAATGTGTTTTAATTGATTATGGATATTGTTGGAATGATTGTTGGTGTTGTTGTGTTGTTGAATTTGGCGAGTTAGATTCGGGTTGGTCCATTTATAAAGGAAGTGTCGCCAATTTTCCGTAGGATTATGTGTTAGTTGGAAATGAACTTCTAAATGCTTGGTTGACGTTGGTATTTATTGATGTTATGTAGATCTTGGAGAATTCGAGATATAGATTTGATTTGGATTAGCGTTGTGTGCGAGCGAGGTATGTAAAGCTTAACTCTTCTTTCTTTCGGCATGTCTTAGTTGATTATAGGCTACGATACGAGCCTCGAAGAAATTCCATTCTCACAATCCGAGCATGTCTATGATTCGCGTTTATCTCTTGGTAATCGTATGTTGATGTGAGAAAATATTGGTCTTGATGTTGTTGGAAAAAAAATGATTTTTTGAAACTTGCATAAAAAGTTGGTTTCCAAAAGAGTTTTATTCTTAAACGATGTTGAAACTTTGAACTGCCGTAACTTTCGACTAAGGGCTCGGATTGCCTCGATATCGCTGTGGGAGGTTGTATGACGTGTGATGAGTGTGTTTTCCATAGGCGGGCCCGGCCGGGACACTCGTCCGTGGGTCCCGCGACCTTTCTTCGTCCTTTTCGATGACGTTTGAGAGAGTTTGGTTTGACGATTTTCCCGATCCCCAAGTATGGTCGTTTTACTTACTTTTTGAACTTATGATAACGATTTTATGCATATGGTTACTCACGACTCTGCTCGTGCGTTTTGTTGATACATCGTTCGCCGGTGCCCGGGCCGGTTATATTGTCGTGCGCACTATGATATATTCCGGTGTTATCTTTGTGTTACGGCCTCCCGAGACCTCGCCATAGGGCCGGTTCCATGGAGTTATCTTTGTGATACGGCTTATGACGTGTGTGATGATGTGTTGCGTTCGGGGTTGTACGGAGATTTGAAACCTTCTCGGTGTTATGCCGTGTTATGGAGCCATCGACAGCGGGCGACCATATTTTTCTGCTCTTTTTGCATGCTTTCCATTTTAAAAATAAACATTTGGCATTTGGAAATGTACTTACTTTCGTTTCCGTTTCGAGTGTGACTCGGCTTATTTACCGTATTTTCTCGCTTTGCATACTCGCGCACATATTTCGTACCGACCCCCTTTTCTTCGGGCCGCGTTTCATGCCTCGGCAGTACAAACGACCAATGTTGGCGACCCGCCGCCAGAGACCTATCCCGCCGTGTTGAGTGCTCCTTTATCCCGAGAGCCTATATCTTGGTATATACTCGTTCGCGCGCATATACGTGTGTGTGTTGTGGGCACGGCGGGGCCCCGTCCCATCATATGATTCTCGTTGGTTTGTTTAGAGGCCGTAGACGTATATGTGGGTTGTGTGCCTACCCGTATGTGTGTGTTGTATATTATATGTTTTGGGCCGTTGCGCCATCTGATAGCCTTATCGGCTTTCGATATATGTATATATATGTGTTTGAGTTTGAGATGTGTTTGAAGTAGTGTTTGATATTTGTATCGGCATAAGCCAGTTGTGTGTGATTCGGGTTCGATGAGTGTGTTTGAGTGCCCAACTCGGGCACTAGTCACGGCCTACGGGGTTGGGTCGTGACAAGGGCCCTTCCTGTGGTTGTCCTTTTTCTTCACGCCTTAATACAAACTATTTACAAGTACGGTCGCACACCGTTGCACGTCGACAGCCCATATAGTTTCATAGCGTATATCCTCATATCCCATTCTTTCTTAGACCCTGGCTTTCAAATTTCACGCAAATTCTTATTCCCTATCACACCTTATTCTTTTTACATTCTTACCTTTAAAATCTTACTCCCCTTTACTTTTGTCAACACTTGAGCTCCAGTGCCCTTACTCGATTAATTGTTTCCCACACCGTAGCACCGGTGGCTGGGAATCACATACTCACAAGTACACTCACATATAAGATACCGTCTGCATTCATACACATGCACGTAATTATCATTGACTAACCCACAAAAAATACTTCCCAACACTATTCAAACCTATCCCGATTCCGTAACCGTGATGTACTTTCGTCCCCTTTTTCCGCCTAGCTCGACACATTCTATATGACCTCTTATGGTCCCCAACTATCCCGTATACATTTAATTTCCTTTAGGCCACCCTGGCTTCTCGTTTGTCTCTTATACTCAAATTTATAAAATTTCTTCATACTTCCCCGGGGTCACCCATCATGAAATCGCTCCCACCGAGCACGCTTAACCCCGAAACTTTGGTGGGATTTGGTGCCTTAATGCCGATACAATCGCGTCCACTTCCTCATATGCCCTTTACTACATTATCTCGGAGCCGCCAAAGTTTCACGGATTCCCGAGGCATTTTTCGTAACACGTCCTTTCTTATGCAATTACCGTTTTACCCTTTTTGATCCTCAATGGTCACCTTTATAGATTCTTATCATTTGAGATCTCACGATACCAACAATACCTTACAGTGCATCGTGACCATCTGGAACTTTCTGTTTCAGGTAACAGAACAAATATTTCCAAACTTGCCCTTGTAACCTGTCCATATCGTTACTTGCCTCCTTCCGCCGTATGTAAAGCTTACGCATGGAATTTCATTTTCCTATGCCTTGGTTCTATCGCACGATCTATGACGTGTTAAGAAGGTCAACAATCCCTAAATGCCCGTAGCCTCGTTTATAAATGTGGCGCGCTTCACACCATAAACAAGGGGACTCTACCGGACACGACTTTGCGTACAACCCCTAGGACAAGACTCGCTCGATACCACTTTGTCATACCCCGACCTCACTAGGGTGTGATGGGCACCCGACTCTCCTTAAAGTCTAGCGAACCCTTAGACATTCGCGTAATAAAACCTGCCATTTCGAAAACTTCTTAAAACATGGAACTTTTCAAAACAACACTCATTATCTGAAAATACATACTCTTTTAACATTTACAAATTATTCGCACTTCCCGACGCACTATCCACAGGACACTGTCTGCAAAGTCTCTAGGATGTACAAATACCGTGACATAAGTACTCGACCTGGCAACACTCCGAACTAAGATGGAGCTCTCCAATCCCACTGGAACAGCTCCTAGCAAAGTCTTTTACTCATCCGGGTGTACTGCGTGGCATGAAACGCACCCCCCGAAGAGGTGGGGTCATACGAAGAATGTACCGAATATGTAAGGCAAGACAAATAATAACCGCAGCTCAATTTAAGAGAGAAGAAATCGCAAATCAAATTCAATACCGTTGTCCCCCGACTTCAAGAAGCATAAATATATATATATATATATATATATATATATATATATATATATATATATATATATATATATATATACGGGTCTCATGTAATCCCTAAGTGAATAATGCAAATGAACACACACATCTTAAGTAAAGGATGCAATCTAACCCGTGCGTCGCTCCGACATTCAATGAAATAGTCCCTTCGGACGGCCGCTTCCGGCGTAGTAATAAAGATGGCCCCTTCGGGCATTGCCGCTTCCGGCATAATAACAACGATAGCCCCTTCGGGCATGGCCGCTTCCGGCATAATAACAACGATAGCCCCTTCGGGCATGGCCGCTTCCGGCATAATAATAAAGACGGCCCCTTCGGGCATAATAGTAATGATAATGTAAACATAAATAGTAAGTGAAATGAAATAGTAAAATCTCGCACCCCTTTCGGAGTGGTTTTGAAAAGAATAGCTCACTCGACACAGCCGAGGCCATAGTGCTCCCGCACGTGAGCCGAGGCCGTAGCACACTCGGGGATCCGCCCGAGGCCACAAATTTCGCTCGGCATACGTACCGAGGCCATAGCACACTCGGTGCATGTACCGAGGCCACCGCACCCCCCTTCGAAGTGGTTTTAGAAAGTCTAAATATTAAAATCTCACACCCCGTCGGAGTGGTTTTAGAAAAATCAATTTTGTGTTTCTTTGTACAAAACTAGTTCTTTAAAAATCATCAGTGAACCACAAACGCGTTTCCGAAGCCATTTTTTTGGAAAACCGAAGTAATAATTATATTAGAAACATTGTCACACCACCACGTGCATTATAGAACATAATGAGGTAGCTAAACACTGGCCTTTGGTAGTCGGGTCCTACTCATGCAAGTTCTAAATGTTTAGGGAGTTCTTCCATCATTTCACACAATTTCTAATTCAATTCTACTGAATGAATAGTAGTTAATTTCAATCTTGAATTTCTAAGAAAGGAATTGTCCCCGAGGCACATATTCAAGCCTACTACGTCTAAGACATGCCAAAGAAAGAAAGTGAAGCCTACATACCTTTTCCGTCTCTTACGCTACTCCAAATTCCGGCCCCAAGTTCGCCAAAATCTACAATTTGGTCACATTTACCAAACGTCAATTAGAGCATTTAGAAGTTGAGTCTTAAGGCAACACTTGCCTACCGAAATTTCGGCAAGCATTTCCCCCCCCCCCGTAAATACTTCATCCCACCAAATTCAACTTGGCCAATTTTAATCAACAACAATCCGGGAATTCAACCCGGCCAAACCATCCACAATAATGCCAATAATCATACTAACAATTTCACACCTTGACTACATTATTTTCCATAAACCCATAGAACTATATACAATTTACATCAACTTCGTCACATGCTTTAATGAACATAACTTCACTCAAGTCATTTAAACCTTAATTATCAACATAGAATCCATGGCGACATCAACCAAAAATACTAAAACGAACTTAGTTCATTCATTGCCATGCAAAGTGCCCATTCTCGGCCACAACTCCAACACATACAACTTCATGAATTTCATTCGTTTCCTACATATTACAACAACACAAAGACATGCTAAATTCACTTAATCCAATGCTCCTACACATCACTACACGTACATGATCCATCACTAATACCCACGGCTCAATTCCAACATCCATAGCTTCTTAATTTTTATTCATTTCCACACATTTTATCATACGCACAACTATCCATGATACCCAATCCAACATGCTAAATAAATTAATTCTCTCATCCCTATACAACCTAGCATACACACGGCCACACACAATTCACCACAACTTCATGAGCTCCATTCATTTACACACTTCAAAACATCCACAAATCATGCATAAGATATGAAAAACAAGATTGAGCCTTACCTTTTCCTTCAACCTCTCCCACGGCTAGGCTTGTCCCTTGCAAAACAAATAGCTTTCTTCTTCCAACAACCACTCCACGTCGAAGAGGACCTTCTAATTAGTATGAAAGCATGAAGAAATAATTTTTTCCATAATCAAATGGTCAAGGACCATTTTCGGCCAGCTTGGCCGATTCTCTTGCTCCCCTTCTTTTCTCCTTCTTTCTTGAATTTTCTAGGACTTGAATTGATGAAGATTTGCCTTCTTGGTCATTCCTCTATCTATATATATGTTAATATTGCACATGACCATGCACATGGCCAAGCACACGGCCGGCCATGTCTCTTTTTTTTTTTTTTTTTCATTCCTTTCCCTCCAAGTTTTCTTCAAATTTCTCCAAGTTTCAAGAAATTTCCAAAAGATGAATCATAATGAAAATGACTTAACAAGTCATCTAGCTCTACCTATATTAATCCTCCATGTAGCTATGGCCCACACTACATGTGGCCTTATTTTTCATGAGCTACAAATTTCCAAAATTCCATTTTTAACCCCACATTTTTATTAACATTTCCATCCCATAAAATCATAGAACACTTATGTCTTACAACAAGGCCGGAAATAACCTCGTCCCTAATTTGTCGCAAACAACTTAAAAATTTTCCGACGTACAAAATGCGAGATGTAACACAAATTCCAGTGGACTGATGCCTGTGAGCGGAGCTTCCAGTTGTTGAAGGAGAAATTGACTACATTCCCCCGACACTTTCCGAGGGACCGACGGGTATGTCATTTATTGTGATGCTCTGTGTCGTTGGCCGGGTGTGTATTAATGCAAAGACGGCCGAGTCATAGCGTATGCTTCCCGATTTAGAAAAACATGAAAAGAATTATCCCACTCATGATTTGGGAGCTCTAATGTGATTCATGCCCTCGAAGATGTGGAGACATTATCTATATGGCGTCCATGTTGATATCTATACGCATCATAAGAGTCTCCAATATATCTTTAAGCAGAAAGAGCTTAATTTATAAGGCAGAGACGGTGGTTAGAGCTGTTGAAGGATTGATGTTGATATTATGCCATCCGGAAGGGGCCAATGTTGTCGCATGCTTCTCGGGCCGTAAATCTACGGGCAGCTTTGCGGATGTTCCATCGGAAAAGAAAGAAATAGTTCGTGAAATTCGTCAGCTGGCAAGTCTTGGAGTTCGTGTAGCCGAACTGGGACGCCGAGATTTCGTTCGTGAAGTTGCCGAATCTTCTATTTTGGAAGAAATAAAGCGCCGTCAATATGAAGATCCTGTTCTGGTGCATTACAGAGACACAGCCCGTGAAAAGGAGAAGACTCCGTTCGAGATCACACCGAATGGAGTATTATTACTGTTATAGCCCGTACTTCATACGTTCGAATAATTCGAGACAATTGCGAGAAGTTAAGGGCGAGACTATTTTTCAAAAATTATTTTAATGTACGAGTTGTCATGAATATTATTTATGACTATTCTTAGTATGGAAATATTGTGAGAGGCTAAGGGCAAAATGAGAAATTGCAAAATGCGCCGTGGAAATAATGCAAGGCTAGGGGCAAAATGGTAATATCGAGGAAAGTCATGGGCAAAACGGAAATTTCACAAAAGGATCATGAAATTTTGGAAAGGGCCATATTGGCCATGTGACAAAAAAAAAAAAAAAGAAAAGAAAAGAATGGAAAAATGATGACCAAAAATAAGTCATCTTTCCCATGAATTTAAGAAATTTCTAGAAAATGAAAGAAGGGTCAAGTGTCCACATTTCTTTAATTGAGGGACTTAAAAATAAATATA
>NW_026719429.1:0-10374 GCF_029784015.1 Lycium ferocissimum | reverse complement strand
GCCCCGGCTCATCCACGGCCGTGAAACCCTGGCCGGGGCCAGGATGGGGCCGGAAACCCCCGCCACCCCGCCCCCGCCCCCGCTTTTTGATCTACAATCCTTGGGAACCTTCTTAACACTTATTTATTACTTCATTAACAATCTAAGGGTGTTATAACTTTCCCAACACATCTTAAGTTGTCATCAACTTACTCTCATAAACCCTTTTCCCAAATTTATCGTACAGGCCTTTTCAACTTTCTGCAGCATCAAATTTTCCAAAACTTATTTGGGATCATCCGCATTTTTATTTATCGAGACACCATGTACCTTGTGTTCTTCATTACAACGGCATACCCGGGAAAATTTTGAGGTCAAAACTAAGTATTTTTTCTTTTTTTTCAATAAGAAGTATCCCCCCTTTTTTAGTAAACAACCACCCCGTTTTTTTGGGGGGATACATGGGAAGCCTATTTAAGGCCCGGGGAAAAAAACTAAGTTTGGAAATGGGAAAAAAAATTTTTTTCCTTTTTGAACACGGAGGGACCGATTTCCCCGGGATCGCGGCATTTTAAACTGGCCTTTTATAAAAAAAAAATCAAAATTTCCCCCTTGGGGGATGGGTAAGCAAATCAACCATAAAAACCACTTAGAAAAGTCAATTTTCCCCAAAATAAAAAAAGACAAAAATACCTAAAGAATAAGAGTTGAACAAAATATATGAATCTATGCATTTAATTAAACAAGGGATATCTTTGCTTCTCTTAAATCACGTAATAAAGTTTTTGAGTTTTTTCTTATAGACGGGGTCGATTGCGGCCCCAAAGTTTGATGGTCGGGCCCTTAAACCCCGAAAAAAACACCCAAACTCCCCCCGAACAACTATTTTTGTCGGGGGTACCCCCCTGCTACGGGAAGCCAAGGGTGCCCCGGGGAGACATCCAAAGTTTAAAAACACCGGGGGGCCGAAAAGGAAAATGCTACTAATCCGAGGCTGAAGACCCCCCCCCTTTCCCAAACCCCTTTACCAATTCCCCGCCCACCCGAAAACCCCGACCCATTTTTAAACCGCCGCTACAACGAGTGGGAATTCCTCCCCCAAACCCCGCTTAAACCCCCTTACGTTAACCAAAATGTTTACCAAGCCCTGCAGAGCCCCTGACCCATCCTGGACCAAATGCCCTTTTTAAAACCTTCATCCTATTGACTCTCCCGAACCGGAAACGGAAAATGTTCTTTGAGGCAAGAATAGAAAAAATCAAAAAAGGAGAGGGGAAGAAAATTGTTAAACAACTGGCTCTAAAGAGAAGGGGGGGCAAAGATACCTAATCGGCATACAAATAGACCCCTAAGGCTTAAAATTTCCCCAAATTCATCACTTTAAGGGTCGAATCCTGAGCCCACTGGGGGCTTTTTGTGACCCCGGGTTGGAAATGGCGAAAACAAAGCTTTTTGAGGTTTTTTTCAAGTCGCCGAATGGCTATGGAATTTTTTACCCCTGCATTCCCGTGGAAAACAGGGGAAGAAATGGAAAGTTATTCAGGGAAAGATTCCACTTCAAAGGGAAAAAATGTGCATCGCTTCTCTTAGAAAAATTCGTCGAAATCGATTAAAACCCTCCCGAAAATAGGCATCCAAAAATGAAGGGCGCATGTGCAACCACCTATGACAAAAGGAGGTTGTAGCCAAAATTTTCGGACGAAGGATTGTTTTGAAAAAATGAAACCGGGGAGCCTTTGAGATTTGCGTTTTTGGGGAAGATATCGAAGATGGCCTCAAGCCGACGATTGTTATTTAAATAGAGAAAAGGGTTAACCCAGGCAAAAAGAAAAGAGAAGATATAGCCATGTTTAACACACCCCGGGGGGAAAAAGATGACCCAAAAAAATCCGATAACTACGAATCACCTCCCCACCAATATATAACCCCCCCCCCAATATGCCCCATGCCTGTTACCCCAAAACCCGATACCAAGACCCCAAACTAAATTATCAAATACCGCTAAAAAACCAGCTCTTATTAAATTATCGAATCCCAGCCTAAAAACCCAACCCCCAAAACGATTTCCAAAACCATCCTCCCCGACAAACATGGGCACCCCAAAAGAAACTTAGAGGATTCCCCTTTTCCCGACCGGACAAGTTTATTTGCAGCAAGAGATGTCCGAAAGCCTATTCAAAAAAACCACAATCCCCGATGAGGGGGCCGAATTTACTTGCACCACCATTCAACCCCGTTGGCCATGCCCCCGAATCCGCAAAAACCCCGAGGCATAAATTACAAGATATGATTGACAATCATGTTTATCCGGAACCCACCCCCGAAGTGGACACAAATCCGCTCCAAAGAGGGGGGAACCAAATTCACTGATAAAAGAGGAGATGAATAGGAAGAGAGCCCCCCAAATTGTCTGAATTGGAGGGATAAAAACACCCTGATCGTTGTCTTTTCAAGAGTGAAAAAAGGAAGGGCTGACAAAGAAATAGAGGCATCCGTTGTATCCAAAAGAGTTTACCCAAAATCCCTCAACCCCTACCCTAACAAGCCATTCATCTCAAAAAATCGGGGCATTGAAAAAGCACCGATCAAAACGCCGACGATGATGATCAATAAAGAAAAAAAGATAGTTGGGGTTCGGGGGCCCAAAACAAGGGAAAACCCCCCGAACTGGTCAAAGTGCTACATCGCGAAAACCCCCCGAAAAAACCAACACGGGTAAAACTTCTAGAGGCAAATGTCCCAAGGATTATTCAGTCGAGACCCTGTAAATCGAGATATCGATAATGTCATTGTACTCGCCGTCTCAAAATCGCCCATAAAAACCTTTTTGAAGTCCAAGTGCCCGCAAAAACCCGTGAAAAGGTAAAAATTTTACGGGATGTTGTACGAGCACATAGGCTATCATTTTATTTGATGAAAACAAGGGGGGAAGTCCCACAATAAACCCATATACCCCAAAAGTCGTGCAAAATTTTCCCCCCAAATACGATTGATAAGAGCTTGGGGAAGGTTTCCCCCTAGCGATCAAACAACTAGGGGATATGGGCGATCTATCGGAGTCGAACAACGAAAAGGTTTTGATCCAAACCCTGATCGAATTGGAGAAATAGATCTACACTACAAAGGGCCCTGAACATAGTGAGATCTCTGGACATCAAAAACATAACTTTTATTTTTAAAAATGGGCCGGGTTTTACATCTTTTACACCGATCTTAAATTCATAGGGATGATCAAAATCATGATTCACAAAAAAGTGTCCCACATCCCGGGTAACTCGCATGTAGAGAAATCCTGGTGCTGATTTTAAATTTTTTAAAGCATGATGACGTACGGGGGATTTTTGAAGATATCCTGGGATTGGTCTATAAAATGGGTTTCCCACAACTATGATAAGTGGGTTTGAGCCCGAAAGGTCTAGAAAGAACCGGAATCGGGGAAAGGGGGTATCAAAAAAAGGAAAGGATGTTTTGGGGGGTTTGGATTTCGGGAAAGGGCAAGGGGGGGAAAAGGGCCGTTGAAATGATAAAGGTTCCCCCTCTAGCGGGCCTTCACGATTTTTAAACCGGGAGGGTCAAAAAGGGTTTGGATGTTGTTTTTGGGGAAAAAAATGCGTAGCCTCACAAGAATGCAAGATTGGTTTTTTAACCAGGGGAAAACAAAAAGATGGGTTCTACCCGTTTTTCACTCGGAGAAAGAATGCCTTTTTTAAAAAACGCAAAAATCGGGGGCCCCCGCTTTTGCCTTTTTTGTTTTATTACGTAGTGTTAAATAATGGAAATGGTCACCCTTCCGATTCGGGGAAAGTTTTTACCCTTTTAAAATTTCGATGAAAAAGCCTCAAAGAAATAAGATAAAAACGCTTTTCTTTTCCTATATATATTTATTATAAACACGTAATTAAAAATATAAATAGTACAAAGGTATGATTATATATAAATACGTAACTAAAATTTTTTACATGATTAATAACCATGTTATTTTTTTTTTATGTAATAGTACAAAGGCTAAAATAATGTCATGACATGTTACGAAACAAGTAAAAATGACGACGAACAAACTAACGATCAAAAAGAAGGGGTAACTAAACCAAAACCAAAATTGCGAAGAAGAATATGTGAACAAAGACGCCAAACCTAGAGGAAAGAGGCGTAATCAGGGAAAAGAAGAGTTGGGTTGGGAAAATAGAATGGTGTTACCTCGTACTTCTAGATGAACGTTCGTTGTTTTAATCAATACGAGGGAAGATGATCAAAGATGGCTTTTTCGGGGTTTTAAAGGGAAAGATATAATTTTGGTATACTTATATAAAGTAATATAGAGGAGTACGGAAGTCTACGACCAAATGAGTAAGAAATAAACTATTGAAGTGGAAGAAAAATAGAGGGGAATTTTTCCAAAAAGAGAAAGAATATATTTTAGTATGAAAGTTTTCAAAAAAAAGCCTAAAATGAAATTGCAATCGTTTCCCAAAGCAAAAATCCCGCGAAACGAGATCGGAAAGAGAATTATGGACATTACAAGTTAGCCAGGAGGGAAACCCGCACTACGTGGGGCCACGAAAGCTTTTAAAACCAACCGATTTAACTTTTTGGGGGGTTTTTCCCCCCTTTTTTTTCCAAAAACCTCTCAAAATATCCAAAACCTCTAGAAAATTTCCTAACCTTTCCTCCATAAAATTTTAACGTGAATTAATTATAATCCCCGGATTTAAGTTTGACCGGGTTTGCGTTTAAACTATCGTTAGGTGAATCTTGTTTAAAAGGGGAAAAATTGGGCATGGGGGGCCCATAGGGTTAAATCCTCCCCCCGACTTTTTATTTTATATTTTAAATGACTCCTTCAAGGGATATGTTTGGTTAGAAAAGGTAAAAGAGGAGCTCCATAGGGGAAAACAATTTCCATTGTATGAATATATTGGATAGTTACAGATAGAGGTTATATACCCATTTGTTTCCTTTCCAAAGAGGTTCAAATAGAGACGCCATGACCTTCGGTATGCATATATATTCCCAAATTTCATTATTGGGGCCGTTGTTATTCCGATTGTGGCGTCTGTCTTTTTTTTGCTAATTTGGGTGTATTTTTGAAAAAGCTCGCTGAAATTTTCTAAATTTTTGGAGTTTAACATTCGAGGACAATTTTTTTTGGGGGGAATGTTCCCCCCGCATTCAGATGAATGTTAGCTAAGTTTAAGTACAAGTACGAGGAAGATGACGATAGCCGTCTTTCGGGTTTAAGGAATGATATAATTATTGGATACTTATGGATAAAGTAATATATGGGGAACGGGAAGTCTCACGCCAAATAGAGTTGAAAGAAAAAAGTTTGACACCTTAGATTTTAGAAAATATGAGGGGCAATTTTGGTCCAACTTTGAGAAAGAATATTTTTTAGTATGGAAGTTTTGAAGGCAAAGCCCAAATGAAGTTCTTTTGAGCTAGTTTCCAATGCAATAAACCACTGCGATACGACATCGAAGAGAATTATGGACGTTACAAGTTAGGGACAGAAAAAAAAGGGCGCACAAAAAGAGCCTTCGGTAACTACTACACTATCAACCGATTTTAAACCTAATAAAAGGGTTTTACCTATTTTTTTATCCAAACCCCTTAAAAAAATATCTCCTCTAGAAAATTCCCCCAACCCTTTTCCTCCACAAAATTTTAACGCAATTAATAATCTGGGATTTAAGTTTGGACAACGCGTAGGCATTACATCGACTGAATTGGGGGGAAAAATGTCCCTTTTGGGGTTTGGGAAAAAGGGTTTTGACTGTTGAAAGAGTACAAGATGTTTTCGTTTGGTCATATCCCGATATCCGGGTTTGAGTACGAACATTTTTGCCCATGTTGCATCCTTCTGGAAAAAACGAAAACGGCACCAAGCCCGATGCGATCCGAATTAAAAAAGAGAAAAAAGTTTCCCGGGGTTAGGTGACACCGTACCCAACAGGGTTTGGCCAACATAGTCCCGGGTACCAAAAAATAGGGGAAAATAAGGATTTGTGGGACTCGGATCTTAACCCCCAAACCCCAAAAGATAATTTTCCCCCAAAAACATTCACTCCCTTTTAAAGGGCACGGGTTTTTTGGGCCCCTTTCGGGCTTCATCGATATTGATGGATACAAAATGCCGACGATTCATCACCCCATGGGGAGTGATTTCCCGGGGTAAGCCTTTGGACCGAAGCCGGCCCCCTTTTAACGGGGGGATGCCGTCTTTCATGAAAATTCCTAGAGAGATCGAGGTATATGTGGATGATGTCGTCATCAAACCCCGAGTGGGGAGGACCCCCTCAAATTTAAAAGATTTTTTTTCGACCCCAAGACGTTTTTTTAACTCCAAAATGCACTTTTGAGGCCCAAAAATTACTGGTTTATGTGGGCCATCGATATCAAATTTGGGATCCCCAAGATTAAAGAAACCCAAAGAACTACCACCCCCAAGAACAAAGGGGGGTCTGGTTTTTTTAGGAAGGTTAAATTATATTGACGCCCACGCCCCCACAATAATCATGAACCTATTATCAAACCCCTCGAAAGATGCCCCAACTAAATGGACGAGGAACGGCCCTTTTGACACCAAAAAAATATTCCCAAATCCCGTTTTGGGCCCCGGGGGGAAAATTTCCCTTTTGCTCCTATACATCCGTTTCGAAAATTTTTTGGGGTCGTTGGCAAAAAAATGATGAAACAAAAAGAGATAGCCTCTCTACTAAAAAGAAGTTCACCCCACGAATCCGATTCCGGGGGAAAAGGGGACGTGTTGCTTTCAAGGGGTGTCTGAAATTAAGACATTAAGGCCTACACGCTCATTTGATCTCAAAGAATGGACCCCTAAGGTACTCGTTCGCCCCATGCCCTAGGAAGGGCCCAAAGGGAAAAATTTAAAGGAGTTCGACATTAAAACAGACGAAAAGCAAAGGGCAACATCATTTTGCCTGGGGAGCCCCAGATAAACCCCACTTTGTGGGCTTTCAATGAAGAAATAATGACAATTAAGGCTAAGAAAGTGAGGGTAGTCAGAGAAAAAAATACTTTAGGAGCGGCAACTTTAAAGGGTCGGAATCGAGGATCTTTCGATTCGCAATATTATCCCGTGTTTTAAAAATTTGCCAACAAAACCGGGTGAAACGAAACGATTCGGGGCTATTTTCCCCTACAGGGGGAAAGAACTGTAATCGGCGACTGGGTTGCTTTCTCGGGGTTCAGGGAAAAAAAAAATGAAAAGATCCCAAAAAATGTTGAACTTTTACAAAGATTAAACGTTTGAAGTCAAATTCAAAAACATCAAAAACCCGAATGAGGTTTTTGATTTTTGGAAAATAAATCCATGATTAAAAATCCCGGGGGGATACAATCCTTTCAAAATTAAGATCGGGGATCAACCCCCCAAGTGTTTTTGGGGGGCGGCCCCTGGAAGGCCTTGGACGTTGAATTAAAATGTTCGAAAAGGAGAATATCCCAAGGAACCACCCAAATCAAAAAAGAACTACGGGAAGCTATGAATGGTTTCTTCCCAAAAAGAAAATCCCGCACGAAAGAGTTGAATTTTGGATTTCTTGAGGGTTTACCCATTGAAGCCAAAGTTGATTAAGAAGTACATTTAACCATGGGGCCCCCAATAATGGTTTGTGCTAGCAAAAAAAACAGAATAGGTTATTAGGGTACCGGGAATGCCAGAAAATTGGCCCGGGGAAACCAAAGATTTAGAGACTTTATAAAGGTCCCTCCAAACCCCAATGCTATGACCCCCTTGGGCCCTTTGCCCCCTTGGGGTGTCATGGGGGGCCAAAGCGCCAAACAACCACCGCTTATTTTGTCACCATAGACTCCCGCGGGTGGAAGCAAGTCCCTTTTTTCGAAAAAAGAAAGTTGTCCGGGCTTTTGCCTTAACATCATATCCGATTTGGGATCCCCAAAAACAATCATAACAAAAAAGGGTAATCAATAACCACGATGAAAGACATTGGGGACGTTTTAATCACTCCCAAAAACCCCTCCCGCCAAAAAGAATTTTGGAAGCGCTAATAAAAACATCAAGAATATCCTCGAAGAGACGATAACTACAAAAAACCGGGATGAACAATTACCTTATGCAACGAAAACCCATTTTTCAGCTTTTACCCTGCAAAATGTAAAGGGAAAAGTAAATTTAAAATAGAAATCCCTTCATTTGAATAATACAAGAAGGGTTTGGGCGAGGAAAATAATCCAAAAGCAGGCAACTGCTTTGATAGATGAAAAGGAATGATTACGTTTGTCATGGTCAATTGACCCCAAAAAAGGCGCGAGCTTTTAAACGTAAGAATGAGGGGGTTTCAAATTGGGAAAGGGGTTCAAAACAATATTCCCAAACCGAAGAATACAAAGAAAGTTTACGAAAAAATAGAAGGGCCCTATATGGTGCGAAAAGTACATGGGAGGGGCTGGGCTTTTAGAGGGTGGTCAAGAGTGGGGGAAAAAATTTGACCCTCGGGGGGAATTTCGGTGGAAAAAAAGACGACTATGAAGACCGAGTTTACAATTTATGTTATTTAATTGCATTTTCTTTGGGTTGTAATTTTGCATTTTTTTTGAAAAAAACCCTTAAATTATGTACAACACGCGGACCCGATTCCCATGCATAAAGGAAGTAGGCGCTTTTCCGCTCGGGCGCTTTAACCCAAGAAATTCAAAATTATGTATTTTGAACTACGTTATGACTTGATTGCCATTTAGGATACAAGGGCCCCTTTTTTATTTTTCCCAAAAAAAAAAATATGAAAATTTTTATATTCCCCAAAGGGGTCTAGGCCAAACTTGGTCATTCCAAAAAATTCCCAAAAACTTTTGGGAAAACCCAAGAAATGATTTAGCAAGAGCAAGATAAAGGTAACCCCCGGGGAAAAAAGAGGAAAATTTTTTGAGGACCCCAAAAATTTTTTAAAAAAATCCCCAAAGGAAAGTGAAAAACTTTACTGGGAAAAGGGTTTTTTGAGAAGGACCTAAAAAAATTTCGCCTTGGGGAAATAAAAAATTTACAAGCCCCACTTAAGGGCAAAATTTTTTAGAGGGTCTCAAAAAATTTCCCTTTACATACTTCGAGTGTATAAAGACATATAAACCGGGGGGAAAATTTTTTTAAAAGGATTCGAAAATTTCACGAGTCAAATCGAAAAAGAAGAAGAGAGGAAACCTTTTTGAACTAATGTCATGACATTAAAAAGGGGGATATAAAATATTATTTTCGAAACGATATGCATATATTTTCCAAAAAACATCGAAAAACTTTTTTTACACCCCCCAGTTTTGATGTTGAGATTCGAGCTACCTTCGAAATATAGATTATATGCGCTTATCTTATGATTTATTTAAGTTCATATAATAAGCTATGGAAGGATTAAGGGGCAAGTGAATAAAGGGAAATTAATTTTGTTGTTTTTTTGGAGAATAATGAGGGGTAATTTTCCCTTACTTAAAGGAATATATTATAGTATAGAGGAGTTTTGAAGTGAAGAAAAAGCCTAAATTGAAGTTTAGGAAGTCTATTTTTCAACGCAAAAACCCACGTAATCAACAAAGAGAATTATGAGCTTTTTAAACGCCCCGGGACTTAACCCCGTTAAGCCCGGGCGCTTTAACCGGGGGGTTTTGGGAGTGGGTAACTCCAATCCATTAAAAGGTTAAAACCCCCTTTTTTCCCCTAAAACCCCAAAATTTTTAAATTTCAAAAAAATGAGAGCTTATATATAAGCAAAAGTGAGGATTTTGACTAATTTAATGGGGAGTATTAACGAGGTCCCGGTCGAAATTTTTAAAGTTTTTCTTTGGGTTTGGGGTTGGGTTGGGTTTTAAAATAATATTGAATATTTTCCTATTCTAGTAAAAGGGGAGGTATGAATCTCTTTTATTAATTTATTTAAGGATATTTTCAGAATAAGAGTAAGATTGTGGTGTTGGTATTTTGGTTTGGATTAAGTTGAAGAAAGTTTTGGGTGAAATTATACATATTTATCTTGTAGAATCTTTATGATATTGTTGTTGATGTTTTGGGATTGCTTGGAAGTTGTTTTGGTATTTGGAGAAAGTAGATAATATGGGGAGATTTCCCCTAAAATTTGGAACAAAATTTTCTTCATAACTAAAAAAAGTTATGGGGAAAATAGATTAAAGATGTATTTCTTTTTATAGGTTCGGTGAAGGGGGGACCGAAGTAAAGGATCCCCAAGAGGTAACCCGGAAAAATATAAGTGTTCGTTTCTCTTTCTTTTCCCTTTGGCAATCAAAAAAGCATGAATATGAATTTCCTAACAAAATACCCATTCCTTTTCAGAGCTCAAATATTAATGTCTTTGTTATTTGTTGATTTTTTGGATATTATCATGTTTATCATCGTTAAGTTATTTTTTGATT
>NW_026719428.1:0-11841 GCF_029784015.1 Lycium ferocissimum | reverse complement strand
ACCCTTCCCCGGCTTAAGTAGTGTAGTATTTTAACAGGGAGTTAAACCAGGTAATATTGTGATAAGTCCCGATATGTCTATGAAATGAATGTTAATGATGACAAGTATATGAATTGCATGGTATGTGTGATAATATGATTTCGCCGCGCCTAATTGCCGAACGTGTCACACCCGCTACGGCGGAAATGCTATGATTCCACCGCACCGAGAAAGTGGGCGGACATGTCACCTATTGGGGCTGCATGGGATGGTTACCCGGACGCGGGTGACGATGTGATGATGTATGATTGATGTGACGACGCCTGCATGTTATGATAATGTATGTGATGTATTTATATATGATGTATGTACATGAAACCGGTTCCTATGTAAAGAGTGTACAGGTTATACCCTCATCCCATGATTTATGATCTCCCGATTATGTTATTTCACTCTGCCTTGCATACTCGGTACGGTGTTCGTGCGCGTCCTTTCTTCGGACGCTGTGTTCATGCCCACGGGTAAAAACGGGGGAGACGGTGCTGACCCCAAGAGCCGATGGGCGGTTGTGAGCACTCCATCATCCGGAGGTGCTACTGATTATTCTTTTGGTACATATTTGTATATTCATATTTTGGGCATGACGGGGTCCTGTCCCGTCCTTATGTCTAGTACTCTAGTAGAGGCTCGTAGATACGCATGTGTGGGAAGTATGGTCCCATGGTCTCCACGTATATTCATGTATATGTACGTATATGTATAAATATCTTTTGTTAACCGAAAAGCTTATTTTTATGAAAGTGATTATGTTTTAAGAGATGAGATATTTTTTTATGAAATTGGACAAGCATTGTGAATGAGAGCATATAGTTACTAGCATGGGCGGTATTCGGTGGTTAGCCCCGGATGCCCGTCGCGGCCCGTAGTTCGGGTCGTGACAAAATGGAATATCGTCGAATTATGTAGAAAAGAGTTACTAATGCTAGAATGTGTTTTGAATTGATTATTGATGTTGCTAATATGATTGTTGGTATTTTTGTTGATGATTTGACCGAGTTGAATTCTCGGGGTTGTTGAGTTTATGGAAATCCGCCTAAATTTTTGTAGATAAAGTGATAGCGTGGGATTAAATTCCTAAGTACCTATAGCTAATGTTTGGTAGCAAATAATGTTGTTGTAGATCTTGGACAGCCCGAGGATTAAATTTGGAATAGCTTAGGAAGCGGACGAGGTATGTAAAGCTTACCCTTCCTTTCTTTTGGCATGTCTTAGTGTAAGTAAGCTATGACACGATCCTCGGGGTAATTCTATTCTTATGATCCGAGCTTGTTTACGATTCTTATTCACCTCTTAATATTGGTATCCTTAATGTGGTAGAAACATGGTCCTTATGTCTTTGATATGATTGGATTTCAAATGTTGCATAAACGGTTTTGTTCCTAAAGGATCCTATGTTTAAAAATACCCGTAACTTTCATGGACGGAACCGGATTGCTTTGATATGCTCGCAAATGATTCTATAACGTATAACGACTTTAACTTTCATGGGCGGGCCCGGATTGGTTTGATGCATATCCGTGGTCCCCGAGATTTCCATTGCACAGTCCAAACGACTTTGTTTTTTAAAGAACTTAACATGATTACCGTTTTGACTCTCGAGCATCGATTACTTACTTATCTATCGAGTCTGTAATGACGATTATGTTCTTGATTTCTATAAGCTACTTCATATGGTTTTGATATGTACCTATGATTTCTAAGTTCTATTTGATACGTTCCCGAGTGACATTCGGAGGAAACTTGATTTGACTATGGTTTTGGCTTTTAAATGAGGGTTCGTTTGATCATTCTGTTGAGTCGGAAATGATGATTTATGTGCATATGGTTTCTCACTACTCTGCTCGTGCGAGCTATTATTACTTCGTTCACTGCGTCCCGGGCCAGGGCATGTCATCGTGCACAACTCCACAGCATTAATCACCGCGTCCCTCATTAGAGGGCCGGGGCATGTTATATGTATATGATGATATTCACCGCGTCCCTCACTAGAGGGCCGGGGCACGTTATATGATGTGATGATGATATGATGATATGGGGAGGCGGCCAGGATGGCATATGATGACTTTATTCACCGCGTCCCTCACTAGAGGGCTGGAGGACGTTATATGTACATGATATGATGATTTTACTTACCGCGTCCCTCACTAGAGGGCCGGGGCACGTTATATGTATATGACATGATGATTTTACTTACCTAGTCCCTCACTAGAGGGCCGGGACACATTATACATGCATATGTCTATGATGATTACTTACTTATGTCACTCAGTCCCATAATGAGCTGGATATGATTTTGATACGCATGATTCATGTTTCAAAGGCAAGCCTTATGATTTACTGGTTACTGTACCACCTTTCTATCCTCCTTATTTCAGTATGATCCTGTTACTGTATTTCATGCTTTACATGCTCAGTACATATTCCGTACTGACCCCCTTTCTTCGGGGGCTGCGTTTCATGCCCGCAGGTACAGATACACGTTTTGGTGATCCGCCGGCTTAGGATTCCCGTTCAGCTGTCTTGGAGTGCTCCCTTGATCCGGAGCCCACATTTTGGTACAGACTCTTTTGTTGTATATGTATATGTCTACTCAGGGGTACGGCGGGGCCCTGTCCCGTCAAATGTTTCTGCTGTTAGTCGTAGAGGTCTGTAGACATATGTGTGGGTTGTGGGTAAGTATTGTACAGTTATGTCCTTGTGGTTTGTGTTCAGGGCGCCCCCTATATGATGACAGCCTTACCGGCTTATGGCCGTTATGTATATATGTACACATGACAGCTTTGGGGCGGCGTTTCACTTTTCTGCATGTAAGTTCTTGTTATGCTTGCTGTGAACCGATTATGGAGACGACGTCTTACCTTTGCATATGCTTAAGTTATTAGTATGTTGATTATGGCTAATGGGTGTGTACGAGTGCTCAGCTCGAGCACTAGTCACGACCTACGGAGTTGGGTCGTGACAATAGCATCTAAACCCAGCTGTGCCAAGTCTCAGTATAATTAATCCGAACCAGTACATCACAATAGTATCACAACAAGTCATCACCTATGTTATAGCATCTAAGCCCAACCGTGTCAAGTCTTAGTATAATCAATTAGAACCAGTACATCACAATAGCATCAAAACAAGTCATCACCTATGTTATAGCATCTAAGCTCCACCGTGCCAAGTCTCAATATAATAAATCTGAACTAGTACATCACAATACCTACGACAGGTCTGAGCGCAAATGTACCAGGTCTTAATATATCAACACCGAAGAGCGCAAATGTACCAGGTCTCAATATATCAACACTGAATCTGTATATCACAATGGTATCATAATAAATCACATGAATAACACAGGAAGCCAAATGATACAATGCAATGCAATATTGTATGAAGTGTGAATGCAATGCATATAAACCGCACACATGTACTTCAATGATGGAACATCACATCTCGACAGCACAACCCATGAGGGACCCACGAAGTCCATGTGCCCTCTCGATTTCGGCAAAGACCTCGGCAATCACTACTAGCACTCATACCTCGATTTTGGGGTAAACATCAGACATCGATCCTCACGTCACTCTCATCCAACTGAGCCCAGCTCATAACAATGTTTTCTTGTATATCATCAATGTATCGACAATATATTATGAAGGATGAGAATGCGCGCAATGTATGAGTTCAATGTCAATAATCAAATAAATCTCAGTAGTACCACACATGGCATACAAGTAATATCAATAATAAGGCCACACAATAAGCCATAATGGAATCACAATTCTCAACAGTACCTCCCAGGTACACAAGTAATATCAATAGTAGGGCCAGACAATAAGCCATAATGGAATCACAATACTCAACAGTACCTCCCAGGCACACAAGTAATATCAATGATAAGGCTACATAATAAGCCACAATGGAATCACTACTCTCATCTGAATATCAATCAAGTAAAGTACCGCAATATCATAGCCATGATATAGCGCTAATCACCAATAACCCAATGTCAATAACGTGGCTATGAGCCACAAGTAAATAGATCAAAATAAGTCAACGACACAACGGGGTGGCTAGCCCTCAAATCATACAACAAGGCCCAACCTAAGACAATATCCATCCCAACTTCATACCCGAAGGCTTACATGCATTCTCCGATAATATCATCTAAACATACACTTCGCTAATCGAAGTCTTATCATAAGGTAAACCATAACCTACCTTGAAAGCCAAACCGCGCAAGCTCCCAGAATCACACCTTAGTCTTTCCTTTCCTTCGAGCCTCGTGATAAAGGAAGTCTAACCATATTCGAACGGTGGGATTAGAATAAAGAATAAACAACATCAACTCATACTCTAATCAAGTCCCAAACCCCAATCCCGTGGGATGGGTTCATAAACTAGAAAGGTGGAATTAGGTTTCAACAAGTCCCAACATGAAATTAACACTCTAGGTGATCAATTCCCATCAATAACAAGCTATAAGGATTAATTAACCACTTAATTTCGGATTCTATGCAAAACCCCCAAATTTGGGTATAATTATAACTCCTAATTCAACAATTAGACCTTAATAAAGAAGTAAACATGTTACTATAGCTTATATTCATTAATTCCATGCTAATAAAGCTAACCCAACCATTAATTTTAGATTTTATAGCCAAGAAATCATTTAGGAAGAAACCTATTAAAATCCACTATTAATATACAACTTATTGATGAACTTAACATGAACCATGAATTTATATGGTGTTTTAATGATCAAGGAATGAAGTATAAGCTTAGGGAAACTCACCACAAAGCTTATCCGCTTCAAGAACTCCAATAGCCTTTTGATGAAATGGAGAAATGTTTTGAGACTTAGGGGTTTTTATCACTTAAACCATTCAGTTACTGCCTGACATGCGCTTCGGCACTTAGCTTGACCGCTACAACGATCGCGCTTCGGCGCTCAGAGTGTTATATCCCATATTTTGTACATTGGGATAATTCGAGTTAACCATGATAAGTTAGGGACAAGACCATTCCGGGATACGAAGTCGAGACTTTTAACCACGATTTTGTTTTAAGGCATAAGTTGCTTATGAATTTGTTGGCATGGAATATTAAGGAAAATTTGGGGCTAAAAGTGAATTATGAAAAGTTGAGAATTCATGAAATTAGGCCATGTTGGCCGTGTGGCATTGGTGTGGCTCCCACACATGGTTTGGCCAAATTTAATTGATCCAACCCATGTGTGGGCCATGGTACACTTGTATAATTCATATAAGTGCATAATAGATGACTAGCAAGACATTTTCATCATCTTCAACACTTAGAAAAATTGAGAACCTTGGAGAACAAAAAGTGAAGACCATTCGGCCATAGAAGCCAAAAATTGAGGTCCAAAAATCTCCATCAAAAAAATAGTTTCTTCTAGCAAATCAACCAATTGGAAGGTCCTCTTTAACGTGAGATAGTTGTTGGAGTCAACAAAACATTCATTCTTGCAAGAACAAACCCTAGCCAAGTAAGAAGATAAGTGGAAAAAGGTAAGGTTTAATCTTCTTTTACATGTGTTATAAGTGGTTTGTGTATGTTGTAGTATGTAAAAAATGAATGAAATTCATGGAAGTGTGCATGTTGATGTTGAGCCGTGTGAATGGCTTGTAGCCGTGTAGGTGTATGTTGTGTAGGAGTGATGATTTAATTCTATTTAGCATGTTTGGTTGTTGTAGTGTGTTGAAATGGATGAGAATCATGAAGTTGGTAGGTTGGGGTGGTGGCCGAATATGGCCTCCCTTGTATGCCAAGGAATGAATTAATTTTGGGTAGTATTTTGGTTGTTGGTGTTATGGGTTCTATGTTGATAATGAAAGTTTAATGATTCAAGTTGAAATTGTAAGTGTCGTGGGATGATTTGGAAGTAACGTGATTTTAATGTAGATTTCATATTTATGAAAATGACATTGTTAACGTGTGGGTTGTTGATGTAATTCATGAAATTGGGAGAGAAGAATGTGTTGTTGTTGTTCTCGGGTTTGGGATGATTTTGGGTGGAGTGGAGTTTTGGTTGGGTTGTTTTGAATATTGTGTGGGTTGTTTAAATTGTTCTTGAATTTTGTTTGAATGATCTCGGATTAGTACTTGAACATGTGAGCGTTGATGTTGGTTTGAATGTATGTAGTTGAATTGAATATAATTGGAATGTTGTCGAATTATGTAGAAAAGAGTTACTAACGTTAGAATGCGTTTTGAATTGATTATTGATGTTGTAAACATGGTTGTTGTAATTGTTGTTGATGATTTGGCCGAGTTGAATTCTCGGGGTTGTTGGATTTACAGGGGAAATGCTGCCCAAATTTCTATAGAATTAAGTGCTAGCTTGGGATTGAATTCCTAAAATACCTATAGCTAATGTTTGGTATTTAATGACGTTATTGTAGATCTTGGGGAGCCCGAGACTTAGGTTTGGATTAGCTTTGAGAGCGGACGAGGTATGTAAAGCCTAACCTTTCCTTCTTTTGGCATGTCTTAGTTGTAAGTAGGCTATGACACGAGCCTCGGGGTAACTCTATTCTTGCGATCCGAGCATGTCTACGATTCTTATTCATCTCTTAATGTTGGCCTTCTTAATGTAGTAGAATTATGGTCCTTATGTCCTTGGTATGATTGGATTTCAAATGTTGCATAAAGATTTTTGTTCTTAAAGGATTCTATGTCTAATAATGGCCGTAACTTTCGTAGACAGAACCGGATCGCCTCGATATGCTCGTAGAAGGTTCGTGAGCGTATAATTACTCTAACTTTCATAGGCGGGCCCGGATTGGGTTGATACTTGTCCGTGGGTCCCGCGACTTTCCTTTGTATAGTTCTGACGACTTTTGAAAGAACTTAGTATGGCTATCATCCCGACCCCCGAGTATGGTTAGTTTACTTATCTATTGAGTCTATAATGATGATTTTTATGCATATGGTTACTCACGACTCCGCTCGTGCATATGGTTGATATATCTTTCGCCTAGTCCCGGGCCGGTCATGTAGTCGTGCGCACTATGATATATTCCGGAGTATGATGTGTTATGGTTCGCGGGCTCCTCGCCGGTGCGGGTTCCGTTTATATTTTGGTGTTATGATGTGTTATGGCGTTATGATGTGTTATGGAGATATGTCGGGTTACGGAGATATGAAATCTTCTGGCATTATGCTGTGTTATGGCGCCAATGACGGGAGGGCGACCATATTCCCTGAGGCCCATGCATGATTTGTGTTTCAAAACTAAATATTTTGATGTTTTGCATATTGTACTTATTGTTATATCCCGCATTTTTGTACATTGGAACAATCCGGATTAATTATGATAAGTTAAGGACAAAACTATTTCGGGATACAAAGTCGGGATTTTTGACCTTTGATTTTATTTGGAGACATAAGTTGTGCATGAATTTGTTGGCTATGGAACAATTAGGAAAATTTGGGACCAAAATTGGAATTAATGGAAGTTGAAAATCATTCATCCTTTCCATGTTGTAGTTGTGTGGTGGGAGAGGGCCCACACAATTTGTGGACAATTTTGATTGGTCCAACACTTGTGTGGGCCAAGGGAGACTTGTGCACTTCATATTATAATAGCAAAAGATGACCACTAGTCTTCATTTTCATCTCAACACTTAGAAAAAAAGACAAGGAAGTTGAAGAACAACAAGCTTGTTCTCGGCCAAGAGCAAGAAAAATCAACTTCATTTCTAGCCTTCCCAAAAATTATTTTGTTGATGCAAACCCACTATTTTGAGGTCCCTAAGTAGCGTGGAAACGTTGTTGGAGCGATCAACCCGCTAGTTTTCATCCTTGGAAACCCTAGGCTACTTGTGGAGTTGAAGAAGAAAGGTAAGAATTGATTATGTTTTATGTGTTATAAAGGTTGTATGTATGTTGTAGTATGTTAGAATGGATGAATATCATGAAAAATAATATGTTGGAAGTGAGTGGTGTGCATGGTGCTCTAGCCGTGTGAAGAGTATGTGTGTTGTGTTATGTTTGAGTGATGAATTAAGGTCTAGTTAGTATGTTATGATCATTGTAGGGTGAAGAATGAATGAGAATTATCCATATGTATATATGTTGTGTGTTGGACGAAAATGGGTCATATTATATGACAATGAACGAATTAATATCGCTTAATGTTTTAGTCGTCGTCGTTATGAATTCTATGTTGGAAATGAATGTTTAATGACTCAAATTGATGTTGTGATTGTTGCGGACTGATTTGGAGGATATTGTACATTTGATGTAATTTGTATATTGATGAGAATAGCATTGCTAGAATGTGAATTGTTGGTGCAAATCATGGTTTGGAAATGAGGAAAATGTTATAGTGGTGTTCTCGGGTTTGGGGGCTGTTTCGGGTGGAGTGGAGCAATTTTTGGATTGTTGGAAAAGTTGTATGAATTGCTTGGAATGTCTTTAAATATGGTTGGTATGGGTTCGGGTTAATATTTGAATGTATAAGCATCGATGTTGGCTTGAAGGTAAGCCGTTGAATTGAATTTATGAATGTTGTTGAATAATGGAAAAGAGAGTTATTAATGTTGAATTACCTTTCGGATTGATTTTTGATGTTGCTAGGTTGGTTGTTGTTGTTGTTGTTGATTGATTTGGCCGAGTTAAATTCTCGGGGTGGCCTATTTACAGGGGGAAATCTTTTGCGCCCAAATTTCTGTAGAATTAAGGGCGAAATTGGAATTAAATGCCCAAAATGTCTCTAGCTAATGTTTGGCATCTTATGGCTTATTTGTAGATCTTGGGCAGCCCGAGACATAGGTTGGATTTAGCTTGAGTTTGGATCATATTGGAGAGCGTTTGAGGTATGTAAAGTAACCTTCTTTCTTTGGCATGCCTTAGTTAAACATAGGCTATGACACGAACTTCGAGAAAACTCTACTCTCGCAATCCGAGCATGTCTATGATACGCATTTGTTTCTTGATATTCATATGTTGATGTTATGAAATATTGATCCTATGTTCTTGGGATTCTTGATTTGTAAAGGTTGCATGAAAGTTTGGTTTTTAAAGAGTTTGTTCTTTAACGATTCAAAAACTACGAACGCCCATAACTTTCACAGAAAAGCTCGGATTGCCTTGAGATTTTCGTAGAAGGTTGTATGATGTTAGACGAGTATGTTTTCCATAGGCGGGCCCAGCTCGGGCCTACGCCCGTCCGTGGGTCCCGCGACGTTCCTTTATGTAATTTCGACAACTTTTGAAAGAAAATGTTGTAATTATTATTCCGACTTCAAATATGACTATCTTATTTATATTTTGGATTTATGACAAGGATTTTATGCATATGATTCCTCACGACTCCGCTCGTGCATTCCGTTATATCTTTCGCCGAGTCCGGGCCGGTTCTGTTGTCGTGCGCACTATGATGTACTCCGGTGTTATCTTGTGTTTATGGTTCACCGAGCTCCTCGCTCGAGGGCCGGGTTCCGCTATATTTGGTGTTATGCTGTGTATGGCGATATCCGTGTATGATATGTGACGAGGATACGGAGATTTAAAACTTTACGGCGTTATGTTGTGTTATGGCGCCATCGACGAGCGGGCGACCATATTTTACGTACCTATGCATGATTTATATTTTTAAAGTAACATTTTGATATTTTGGAAATGCATTTACTTTACGTACCTCTATTTCGATTACGACTCGCATTTGTATACTACATTTTTCGCTTTGCATACTCGCACATATTTGTACCGACCCTCTTTCTTCGGGGGTCGCGTTTCATGCCCGTGCAGTACGGACGCACGTTTTGGTGATCCCCCGTTTAGGACACCCTCTTCGTTGTTGGAGTGCTCCCCTTATTCCGGAGCCATATTTTGGTATATATATTCGTTCGTTGCCCTTTGTATATATTTGTTCAGGGGTACGGCGGGGCCCTGTCCCGTCTTATAATCCCGTTTGTCTGTTCAGAGGTCTGTGGATATGTATGTGGGTTATGCCCATTCTGTACAGTTGTGTTTGTATGATATATGTTCGGGGGCGATTCCATTCGCCGTGGCAGCCTCGTCGGCTTGCATTTGTATATGTTTTGGGCCGTTGCGCCGTTTGATAGCCTTGCCGGCTTTGGTATATATATTCGGTTGTGTTTGAGATTTGTTTGAGACAGTGTGATATAATCTGAGACAGCGTTTGATATTTGTGTCCGTCTAAGCCATCTGTTTGCGGCTCGAATTTGAGATTGTGTTTGGGTGCCCAACTCGGGCACTAGTCACGGCCTACGGGGTTGGGTCGTGACATTTACTGTACTTCTTGTTCCGATTATGATTCATTATCGTATTTCGTACTTTGCGTACTCGGTACATATTCGTCGACCCCCTTCTGTGGGGTCGCGCTTCATCCTGCGGTACGTACGCCCATCTTGGTGATCAGCGGACTAGGGACACCCATCCTGCTACTTTGAGTGCTCCTTCGTTCGGAGCCTATATTTTCGCGCATTCTTCCGTTGTATATATGCATATGTCTATTCAGGGGTATGGCGGGGTCCTGTCCCGTCATATGATTCCGTTGTTACTCTTAGAGGTCTGTAGACATGTACGTGGGTTGTGTATATTCTTTTGTTCAGATGCGTTCGTATGTTTTATGTTTTGGGCGGTCCCATTCGCCGCGGCAGCCTTGTCGGCTCGCGTTTGTATATATTTTGGGACGCTATGCTTTATGATAGCGTTGTTGGCTTCTGTGATATATATATGCTTGTCCATGCGATAATTTGAAGACTACGTATGATCTTTGTATATGTGTAAGTATTTGTACGTTGATTCTGATTAATGAGTGTGTACGAGTACCCAGCTCGGGTACTAGTCACGGCCTACGGGGTTGGGTCGTGACACGCAGTACCGCTTCGGCGGTCCCTTACAAATGGTCTAGACTGCTTCGGCGGTATTGGTACCGCGGAAGCGAACACCAAAAGAAAGTAAAATGTACCAAGTTTCATGAGCTCTACTAGAAATCCGTAACACTCATACCATCTCGCTCAAGAAAAAAAATATGCAACTATACAAAAATGTGCCATGAATGCCTTCGTGGCTTCGAATTCCCATCGAGGTCTCATTAACCAAGTCAACCCACTTCCGCCACTTAAAAGGAACTTTCCAACCCAAGTCTCAAAATGTAATCAAGTCGTATCGGGGAACCGAAACAAACCCCACCAATTCATCACAAATGATCATCCGGATCTTCTCAAAATCGAGGATATCCGAAAAAGGTCCGTTTACCGAAAAGTCAACTATGAGTCAAAATGGGTTTTCACTTATAAGATAAATTTTTTTCACAAGTCATATCAAAACTCACTCAATGCTTAGTGGAATCGTGCCACCGTCCTACGGATCAAAATGGTACTAATAAGGCTCAACGAATTAGGTCAAGGGGCAAAATTATCAAAAATTCAATAACGACCTATCGGATTGTTACGACGCTTACCGCACGCGTGGTGTATTGATACTACTCTTGCTACGTCATTTGGGGCGTAGATGTGTTTCGAGGTTGTTGCTCCTTTCCTTAGTTGCGGTGGCGGACATCTTCCTACGGCTACGTATATGTCATTTCGAAGGCGGAAGCTGTGTCTTTTTAATTATGTTATCTCTCTGTAATTTAGAAGCTCCGCTGTGTATGGCGATATGCTGTGTATGGAGATATGCTGTGTATGATATGTGACGAGGATACGGAGATTTAAAACTTTCTGGCGTTATGCTGTGTTATGGCGCCATCGACAGGCGGGCGACCATATTTTCTCGTGCCCTATGCATGATTTATATTTTTTTTAAAAAAAAATTTTG
>NW_026719427.1:0-11565 GCF_029784015.1 Lycium ferocissimum | reverse complement strand
AAATAAAAACGTTCAAATAAGTATTACGGAGAAGAAAAGATAAAACCACGTAATTATGGCATCCACGGTGACTCAAGCTCTTTCTAGTCCAAAGTTACGAACTAAGGGTTTCAAGTTTTCCCCTATTCTGTAAAAACCGTGTAAAATATGTATTTATAAGGTACCAAAAGACCTGGGCTTTAAAAAATCAAATCCAAATCGGAGAAGGAAAACAACCGAAAATAAGCCTGGCGCCCCGCCCCGAGCGTCGCCCCAGGCGGCGCACGAAAAAATTTCCGGACGTTTTTCTTCTCCTTTTTTCTTGTCTTTTCTTCTTTGCATTGGGGGGACAAACTCTAAGGAGTGTCCCCCATCTTTTTCTTCTTTCTTTTTCTTGCGGGTTTTATTTAATTTTGCTCCAAATCTCTTCATCTTGACAATAATTTATTCCTACATTAATAAAAATATAATATTAAGCACAAAGCAATATAATAGTACTCAAAAGATGATTAAAAGTATTAAAATGTGAGACAACAATGGCTAAATATATGCATTTTGTTACACACTGTGGTTCTGTACTTTGAGATTTATGAGTGTTGGCTGTTTCAAGTATGGATGTTGGAGTTATCTCCAAGGATACATGAGATTTGATGTGCTTGTCTTATGTTATGTGGGTTTAAGTTCATATAATAAGCGGCGGAAGGATTTGGAAGGCAAGTGAATCAAGGAAAATAAGTTGTTGGATTTTGGGGAGAACATGAGGGGTAATTTTGGCCCTACTTGAGGAAGGAATATCTTTTAGCATATGAGGAGTTTTGAGGCAAAACAGAGCCTAAAGTAGAGTTCATGAAGTCTAGTTTCTAACGCAACAGACCGCTTATCGATATGGTATCGGAGCAAGGAGATATGGACGTTACAAGTTCAGCTGGCAGGCCAGGAAATTGCTCTGCGCGAATGCGCCAGGAGGTGGCGCGAATGCGCAGAAGGGGTGACAGACAACCGAGCGCGAACACGCCACTACCCAGCGCGAACGCGCTGAGTACTTTTTAAGTCGGCCCAGGCAGACCCTGGAACCTTATAAAAGGGGGATTACCCCCTCATTTCCTCATCCAAACACCAAAACCTCTCCAGATTTTCTGGAAACTTGCCCCAATTTCCAATCATCAATTTTCACACAAACCAAGTATAATTCTCGAATTTTGGTCCGGACAGAGTATAGTTGCGATAATAAAATCATATTGCAGCGAATTTTGGCTTGAATCTAAGGTGGATATCAAAGATATTGCGGTCTTAGCGGGAGAAAGGTATGAATTCCTCCTTATTGGTATTGATTTAAGTTTAATTGTGGAGATAGAATTATTAAATAGTCGTATAATAATTCTGTTGGTGGAAATATTGGATAAACATCATGTGGGATGTTTTATGGAGTATTTTGGTATTGATTATATTGTTGTTGATGTTGGTATTGTTGTTGTTGGTTGCTGAATGGTGATTTCGGGATAGGTATATAAACAGGGGGGATGCTGCCCGAATTTTGGCAGATTTTAAATGGATTTAAATTGAAGGCTTAAGACAAGTGTATGATTGTGAGCCTAACAATAGTATGAATGGTTTTATATGTAGATTACGAGACTACGAACGATCATAAATAGATTGCAAGACGGGAGGTAGGTTGGAAAGCCGAGAAGCGAGTTTCCAGGTATGTTAAGGCTAGTCCCTTTCTTTCAAAAGGCATGATTCCTACGTTACGGTTCCATGTCTTCCATAACATCCTTATTCCCGAAAAGCTAGAAGTTCATGATTTTCAAGGTTTTTATGATATGAAAGATAATATGTTTTCTACGATGCCCATGATGACAATGATGACCTCTTTCCTGTGAATCTATCTAGGTCTTCCATGATGTCCTTGTTTCCAAAAGCTAAAGATTCATGATTCTTATAAAGCTTCTTATGACACCAAAGATGAGATGTTTTCTATGGTGAATATGATGATGATGATTTTAATTCTAGAAATTCCAAAGCTTATGATTTTAATGCCATTATGAGACTATGGAGCTTATTTCAGGACTTCCTTGATTTTAGTCATTGTTGTTGATCTCACCTTATAAGAATTGTCCCTTCAAGGTGAGGTAAAGCGATGATGATTGTTCCATAATATAAATCGGAGGTTACCGACCTTACATCACTCCGATAAAGCGACAACCTTTATTTGGGCTCTCATGCATGCTACTTATATTATATATGTTTATATGAATCCATATGTATATATGGGATATGGGAAAAAGGGCGAGGCGTTATATACGCATAGCCACTTAATCAGCTGGTATTTTATGACATCGTCCCGGCCGCGGGATATATGGATCGGGCCGTTCGTTCCTCCGCACTATTATATATTTATGGATCGGGCCGTTTGTTCCTCGGCACTATTATATATGTATGGACCGTGCCATTCGTTCCTCAACAATATAATCTATTTTCGGATCGGGCTGCACGCTCCGCAGCACTATTTTCATTTTATATGTATAAGAGAAGAGTTTTTTTTTTTTTTTAAAGAAAGCTAAGCATGCATGATATTCGCCTTATGAGGCAATCAGATGTACATGTTATCTCTTTATTTCATGTTATGTTCCATATTTCTTATTATGTTGTTATTCATGCCTTACATACTCAGTACACTGTTCGTACTGATGTCCCTTCTTGTGGACGCTGCATTCATGCCCGCAGGTATAGATAGACGAGACGAGGACCCTCCACGGTAGGCTGCCTTTAGGTTCTAGTTTTGCTTGGCGGGCTCCACTTCTTCTTGGAGCATTGCTGAGTCTGGGTTTGTACATGTATTTTGTGTCAAGGGTATGTCGGGGGCCCTGTCCCGACTGCTATACTTCAGTCATGTTCATAGAGGCGTTGCAGATAGATTCCTGTATACACCTTAGCAATGTTTGTTAAGTGGAGATGTTGACGTTGTAAGCTTATGGTACTTATACATATGCATGATACCATATTCATAGTTGGCCTTCTTGGCCCCATTTTGCCATTTGAGAGATGGAGAATGCGAGTAATAAGTTGGTTCGCTCAGTTTTCGTAAGATGCCAGGTGCCGGTCACGCCTCACCAAGGTTGGGGTGTGAAACATTTTTAGGTCGAACATCACAGATGCACAATCTCCGAGAGGAAGCCAACCTGCTAAACCGGATTAGGACAAATTGCAGAGCAAACGTGGAACTTTTCTTACGCGGCTGACCAAAAAAGGGTGCCCATGAGAGTCAAGCTCTCCGGCCAGGATTTGGAGGACCCCGCTCCTGGACTCAGCCAAGTTTGTCTGCTTTTGATTTCTTTTACTAAAAATTGTGACCGGTCGGGTACACACTGAGAAGTCTGAAGGTATTCCCACACAAGGGACACTCTTCTCCAGCGAGTCGAACTACATGTGGCTTGGTTCCCTAAGACTAGGGATATGTAGGCAAATTCAAGACCGGAGAATCGGTCACCCGCCCACAAGTCACTGAAAAAGCCTCACAACATCGGTGATCTCAGGACCTTTCAGCTATGCACATGAAATCTTAGTAGAGTCGAACTACAAGTGGCCTGAATTCTCGTATAACCCGAGATATGTAGGAAACCAAGAAGCCAGGGTCCGGCCACACGCGTGTGAATTGCTTGAAATTTAAAGGCAAGATAAGTCGGGTCCGTCAAAAATTAGGGTTAGTCAAATTTCGTTGCCGAGGGATGGTCCCGCTATCCCCTAACACCGAATGGATAGTTGTTGGCGCCTAATTTTTTACCTTCCGAAATCTATTTTAAGTGCTCGGAGTCCTTGGATAATAGATAAAATTAGTTGTGCACCCCAAAGGGGTCTAGGTAATTTTTATGAAATTATTTGGGATAATATTTCACCCTTTTGAGTTGATAAAGAAACATTTGAGGTATTTTTAAAAGTTTGTGGAAATTAATTTTTTGAAGAATATTTTATTGTAATTAATCAAAGAGACAAGAAAACCCTTTTTGGATAATTATTTGTTTAGTTAATTAAATAAAAAAATTAGATTAATGAGTAGTTTTATTCCAGTTTTATTGTCCAAGGCACTTTGAGTAACTAAAAGAAATGACCATTTTACCCTTTAAATCCTGATTCTGTGTGCGTTTGCGTAATCGATTAATTTTCTTTTATTCGGTTAATTAACTTGAAAAAATCGGTATCTGCAAAATGATTTTTACTTTTATTTTCGGGTTGTATTCTTAAATTATTTAAGTCCTAATGGACTAATAATTAGTTTTCATCATTTATTTATGTATCAGTCTATTTTTTCCCGACCCCCTATATAGATATGTATGTATATACACACATGTATATATACGTAGAATAACTAGGGCCCTTTTTTAAAAAAAGGGTAGGACTAAGCCCAGTCCAAAGGACCAAACCCGATCCATTAAGCAGCTAAAAAGAGGGGGGGGGGGGGGGGGGAGGGAGTCTTATACTCCTCCCCGTTTCTTTCATTTAGCCCTAGGGGCCTGTGTGCAAAAGAGGGAAGAACCCTAGCGCCGCTTCCCTATACGCCACCACCTATCCACCACTGTTTCTCAGTCACGTCCCATTGATTTGGAAGCGGGTAAAGCAGAGAAAAGGCAAAGCATTCAATACTTTGTCATTCTCACCCCCAAAATCAGGCCAAACATGCCTTAAAGGTATACCCACCCCCCATGTTACAAATTTTGTTAGGATTGAGTGTTTTAGGACCTTTGATTTCATTTTGCTTCATATCTGAGCTGTTGATTTAAGTTTGTGAGTGAGACTTGCACAAAACTTGCAAGTCCCACATCGATTAGTTGTAGTTTCAGAGAATTTTTGGGGTTTCTAACCCCCATTCACGAAAGAAAGAGGTCAGATTTTAAGAAAAAATTGGGGATTTGAGATATTAGTCCTTAAAAAGTTAGATTTTGCTCAAAATTTTTAAGGTTTCTTCGATTTGCATGAAAACCTAGTTTCTAAAATTTGTTGTTCTTTGTTATTTTTGGCATTTCTGGGCTTAAGTTTGGAGGAGGTAACATCCAAGTTCCATTTTGTTCTAGGCCGTGCCAACAAAAGGTAATACTCATTCTTTTTGTTCCTTTATTTAATTTCAGTCTTTTTAATACTTGCTTTAGTTATGTCCAAGAGTTTTTTGTGGTTTTTGTTCGTTGACTATGATTATATGGTTATTTATGTTTAGATGTTAGTGTTTAATTATTTGGTAATATTGTTAATTGATTTCTATTTTGTGTTCTTGCGGGTTAGTCTAGTTGGACATAGGCATTAGTAGAACTTGTTAAGTCTAGGTTATTCTGGTCCCCTGGATTTGTTCTTATTTTCCTTTATGGATAAGTGGATTTTGATGAAGAAATGAACCAGTTTAAGTACATTTGCCCTTCTTTTTTTTTGAATTAGTTCACATAGGGCTTGTGTTAAGCCTAGTTGAGACAGTAGCTTAATGGAATTCTCTTATTGATATTTGTTTGGTTTTTGTTTGTTCTTACTTGATTGGGGTTTAGCTTTCAGATAGGCTCATGTTTTAACTTGAGGCATTCACTAAGTCCTTACCTTTTTTTTCTTTAAATTTAATGGTTAATGACTGGAGTAGTTGTTGTTACAGTCTAGTTTGTCTAGTAATTAATCCCTGGGAACTGGTTTTTTTTTTTTTTTTTTTGGTGGATTAGCCTGGTCTGAATTCATGTGTGTCAAGCTTAGTCAATTTGATCGGTCACTTATGATGACACTAAGCTTCTTCTTCAGTTTGGTATAACTTGATCTATGTGAGGTTGATTTTAGCCAGTTGAGATTGGTTCTTTGTCTGATACAGGGGTTGTCCCTTTTCTTTCTTTCAAACTGTATCTAACACTTATTTGTTTCCCTTTCCTTTGAGTTTGTTTGTTCATAATGAGGTTCTGGTCCTTCCCTCTTGAACCTATTTGTTCATACTGAGTGGATTTTGGGAATTTACTTAATCTAGGCCTTTAATTTTAACTGGTTAGGTGTCCTTCTAATTAACAAATACTTCCTTGTTTTCTTTGTTGTCTGATAACTACTATTTCCCAAAATAATTTACCTAGAGTTCACTTAAGTGTATATGATTCATTCTTGACTTGTTTTGGTTCTTCTAAGTGGCCTGGAATGTTCACTTATAAGAAGAGACTATTTTTCCATATAAATTTACTCCACCTAGATATAGGATAATATAAAACTGAGGAGAAGGGGTTTGAAAATGTAGACTGAACTTTACTTGGTATCTGTTTTACTTATTTGATTGAACTACTCTTTTTGGCCAAGGGGTGAAGTGTCAAAACTGTTTTGAATCATTTTTTTTAACCAAGTGTTGAGGAGTTTTGCAAAGTTAGTATAAGTTTGGTACTTAGCCTTTTCATTTGTTCAGACCAAAGAGTGTAAAGTGGTAGTTGACCTTAAAAGAGGATGATCTTTGCTCATATGTGTTATGATCACTTAAGGCAGGTATTTTTCTTAAAAGATCAAGTTATGGTGTGGTCTGGGCTACTGCTTTAATGTTGTCTTGCTTGTACCCCTCAATTTGTCTGAATTTGATGAAGTCTCTCATTTGGTACAGTCACTTATTATATTGTGAATCTGTAAGTAGCTTAGAATTAAGTGAGGCCTTATTTCACTTTGCCTAGTTTTCCTTGTGTGATCATCTAGCTAATGAAATACTAGAAATTAAGAAAATTGGCAGTTTGTGTTATGGCTATTTCACTATCTATTCTTGCCCTCTCTTTTATGTCCTTCCATTTTAGACTGTACATATAACATGATCAGGTTTATGAGTCAAAAGTTTTGATCAAGTTTGAAAATTACAAGAACCAGTCCTAGATATGTTACACCTCGAAAAGTTTCGCGTCGTTTGCGTCGTGAGTAAACTAATGTAAGCTCGGAGAGGTCATGGAACCCTTATAAGGTTAAGGAATACTCTTAACAAGTGTTAAACAAGTGTCTAAAGGTTCTGGGATCAAGCAAATCGAAGAAAATAAGTTTGTCGAAAATTTGAAAAGAATTTAGCAGAAATTTTGGGTCAAATTTAGAGAAGTATATCTTTTAATATATGAAGAGTTTTGAAGTAATGTAAAAGCCTAAAATGAAGTTCAGGAAGTCTAGTTTCCAACGCAACAAATCACTCATCGATATGACATCGGAGTAAAGAGTTATGGATGTTACAAGTTAGGCCGGCGGAGCAGAGACGCGCAGCTACAGTGCGCGACGCGCCAGCTACAGTGTGCGAAATTTTTAGGTCGGTGGAGCCGACCTTGGCAAGTATAAAAGGACCCCTTTTGGTCATTTTTGGGTCATTTTCCAACTCTAGACCCTTCCACAACATACACATATATTCCCACATGTCTAGAAACCTCTCCAAACATATTCCAACATATTTCCAAGCCTAAACCAAGGATTAAAGTGAAGACTAAAGTGGTTAAGGGTTCCAAGTGAGGTCTACACTTGTCTCATCTTCTTGAACATGTTTAGGTGAGTATTTTTAAGGTGGAGTAACCATGGAATTGAAGTGTTCTTGAATTTTGAGGTAAGATTTCATCTTAGTTTCATGTTTATGAGTTTGTTTGGTAATTATGTTAAGATTTGAGGAGAAGAAATTGGAGGAAAAGTTCAAATATGAATTTGATGGTATTTTGAGTTGTGAATTAACTTGAGTTATAATTATTAGCATTTTTGAGCATTATCTTGTTATGAGGGATAATAATGATGCTAAGGAATTATTGTAAACAAGTGTCTAAGGGGTTGTATGAAGTTGTTGTTATGGATTGATTATGAAAAGAAGTTTTGGGATTGAATTGAGTATAGTTTGAATGTAATCTTTTGATTATGGAATTGTTGATATTTTATTGTGCTTTGGGAGTTGTTTCGAAGATTGGAGGAGGTAGAAGATATAAGGGAAATGCTGTCCGATTTTCTTTAGCTTTACCAATTAATCTAATTTGACCTTGTAAGGATTTCAATGACTTACCCTTAGTACGAATCATCTTAAATGTAGATTTACAAGCTCGGAAGGATAAGCATTGAGTAGTTAAGTCACACCCCACCCTTGGTAAGGCGTGATTGGCACCCGGCAGCTTACGAAAACCGAGCGAACCAACTTATAACTTGTATTCTCTATGTCTCGAATGACAAAATAAGGCTAAGGCTAGATATGAATGTAATATCATGTATAAATATATGTCCAATGGACCCACGACGCCAATAGGACGATCGACAGAACATAATGAAGCTATACACAGGGACTGTCTGCAAAGCCTTTATGAACATGACTGAAGTATACAAGTCCGGACAGGACCCCCGACATGCCCCGAACAAAAATCATACAAACATATATACATCCGTACTCGGCGGCCGCTCCGGAAGAAGCGGAGCTCACCAATCGAACCGGTACCTAAAGGCAAATTTCTACGATGAAAGATCCTCGTCTTATCTATCTACACCTGCGGGCATGAACGCAGCGTCCACAAGAAGGGACGTCAGTACGAACGATGTACGGAGCATGTAAGGCATGAATAACCACATAATAGGAAATATAGAACATAACATGAAATAAAAATAACTTGTATATCTGATTGCCTCATAAGGCGGATACCATGCATGCTTAGCTTTCTTTTAAAAAAAACATTCCTCATATATATATACAAATAATAGTGCTGTCGAACGTGCGTGTACCGATCCATAAATAAATAATAATGTTGCGGAACGTGCAGCCCGATCCATAAATATTTTACATTGCTGCGGAACGTGCAGCCCGATCCATATATCATATCATCATATTGCATATATATTGCCGCGGAACGAACGGCCCGATCCATTTATCCCATATATCCCGCGTCCGGGCATCCCGCGTCCGGGACGATATCCAGCTGATCAGGTTGCTATGCGTATATAACGCCTCACCTTTCCTCATATCCCATACATATATATAAACATATATACATTATATACATATATAAAATAAGTAGCATGCATGAGAGCCCAAATAAAAGTTATCACTTTATCGGAGTGACGTAAGGTCGGTAGCCTCCGACTTATATTATGAAAAAATTATCATCCCTCTATCCCACCTTGAAGGGACAATGATTATTAGGTGAGATCAACAACAATGAGTGGATTCAAGAAAATCATGAAATAAGCTCAGTAATATCATGTTAGCATTAAAATCATAAGCTTTGGAATTTCTAGAATTAAAATCATCATCATCATGTTCATCATATAAAACATATCATATTTGGTATCATAAAAAGCTTTTAAGAATCATGAACTTCTAACTTTTGGAAATAAGAAGGTTATGGAAGCATATATGGATTCATAGCATAGGAATCATGCCTTTTGAAAGAGAGGGACTAGCTTTACGTACCTTTCCGGACGCCTTACTCTAATTACTACACGCATGTCTTTCCAAGCTCGTCGACCTATATTTAAGAGGATTCAACTATCATTAGACTCATTGTTGTATACTTGTGCTAAGTTTTCAAGTCAAACTATTTTATATCCTGCCGAAAATCGGGCAGCATCTCCCATGTTTATGTGCCTAGCTCGAAATCTCAATTCAGCAACCAACAACAACAACAACAACAATACCAACATCAATTACATCATTTCTAACACCAATATGTACCATAAAACAGCCCACACGCTGTTTTTCAACTTCCATAACTAACCAACTCACTACACAATTATTTAACGACTTTGTTTCCGAGAATAAGCCTTAAATAATACCACCAAGAGAAGGATTCATACCTTACTCTTTTTGAAGTAGCAATATCCCCGATATCTGCTTTGAATCCACATCAAAATCCACCGCAAAACAAGACTACAATCACAACCACGCGCTATCTGGACCTAAACTAATATTCCGTCACTTGAAAATATCTCATTTTTTTGATATTCTCACACCCTCAACTATTTTTCTGGAATTTTCTAGGCAAATCTGATTAAAAAAAAGGGGTTATTACCCTTTATATAAGGGTCAAATTCAGGGGGTCACCGTAGCACTTACCGTAGCGATCGTAGCAAGTCGGTATCGTAGCGATTTATAGCACGCGTTTTGCTCTCACGCCCAAACTTGTAACGTCCATAATTCTCCACTTCGATGTCCTATCGATGAGCGGTTTGTTGCGTTGAAAACTAGACTCGACGAACTTCATTGTAGGCATTTGAAACAGCTTAAAACACTTTATATGCTAAGAGAAAATCTTCCCTCAATTGGACCAAAATCTTCTCACGAAACTTTACCCGTCCTTCTCCAAAGTCGTATTACTCCATTTCTTCCACTCATTTCCTTATAAAACCTTCCGGTATACCTTATATGCATCCTTCATTCATTAAATATACTTAATAATGCTTGTTCCTTATATTCCAAAGTGGTTTTACTTAACCCTAACTCAACGTACTTATGTTTCAAATTTGATAAGTGTTCTTCGAAGATACGGGGTGTAACATTAAGGAGACCCAAAAGGTATGTTAAGGTTGTTCCTTCTTTTCTTAGCATGATTCCATATATGGTAGGAGCGTAAAAAACCTTATAACTTGAGATTTGTCAAAGTAGAGCTTGTCATAGTTTCCGAGTGTTATGTTATTCTTTCTGAGGGGCCATATCCCCTCCCTATGTCCTTGAGTTTATAGAGAGACAGAAGAGACATGTTACAGTATCAGTGTTTTTCAGCATATGCATGATATACTGCATGATATACATATATATTTTTCTTTAGCCTGGCCACTTGGTCAGTGAGACATTTTCTTTAGCCTGGCCACTTGGTCAGTGAGACAGATTGCCTGGCCTACGGGTCAGTGAGACAGATATGCCTGGCCTACGGGTCAGTGAGATAGATATTCCTGGCCTACAGGTCAATGAGACAGATTGCCTAGCCGATAGGTGTTATGCACAGTATTTTTATACGACGGATTATTCGTAAGTTAATCGACATAAGTCCAAGGACAAGATTATTTCGGGATACGAAACAAGGACTTTTAATCCCCGATTTTAATTAGTGCACGATTTGCTTATAAATTTCAAATAGCATGGAAATATTAGTGGAGATTTGGGATTAATTAACCATGATTTGATTATTAAGTGGGGATTAGTGATTAATTAATATTAATCAAGTCATTAGTGCACTAAGTGGGCCCCACGAAAATGTGGCTGAATCTAATTGGCTCATGAATCCTAGTGGGACACGTGTCATGGCTGGACACGTGTCACTTCCGTGGGCAGCATATATATATATATAGGATTGATGACTAATGAATCAACTATGTATTAATTTCATCTTCTTCATTTGGTGAGCTTTAGAGAGAGAAAGGGAGTTCAGCCATGGCTGGCCGAACTTGAGCTTTTGGTTGATGATCCAAAATAATTTTTCCAAGGTAATTCAACCATTTGGAGGTCCATAGAAACGTGAGTTTGGTGGTTAGAGGCGGCAAGAACAAGTATTCTTTCAATTCACAAATTCTAGCCAAGTTGAGAAGTCAAGTGTTAAGGTAAGGTTTAATTTTCTTTTACATGTATTACGAGTGAGTTTGGATGCATTGTGAATATATAAAGGTGAATTGGAT